>NC_073693.1:308461788-308761788 GCF_029784155.1 Uranotaenia lowii | reverse complement strand
AATGACATGTGTGTTCTTCGTTCTTAAAAATTCTTCAAAAACTCATGGATAAGTTTCGAGTCAAATCAATACTTCTTAGACATCAGGCTTTAAGAAATAAGAAAATGGCCTCAAATCGGCACAGACCTCGTTCTATTAGAAGTAAAAATAAAATTCAGGAACTGTCCATAACCCATAATTATGAAATCGGTCACTGGCTTTGTACGCGCCCATGATCGTTGTCTACACTTCAAGATACATATCTGTTGCTGCTGCTTTGGCTTAAAGGGTGATACGGTCAAAATTTGGTCAATATCAACTTGACACAGTTCTTTCAATTTTGCATTTAAAAAACCTGAACACCCCTCATTTTGAAGGTGTGTGTGTGTAGAATGTTGCTCCTATTTTGATTTTGGAATTCATTTTTCAGTTGTCAAAATGCCGTCCAAGGAAAGAGCAGCGTATCAAAATTTTGCTCGCGCATCGCGAAAATCCGAGCTACTCGCACGCAAAGCTGGCAAAATTGCCAAAAGTTGCCAAATCAGCCGTTACAAATGTAATTAATGTGTTTGGGGAACGTTTGTCGACAGCTAGGAAGTCTGGATGGGGGGGAAATCGAAAACCAGAAGCCACTGAGACGACGGAGAGAGTTGCCGGTAGTTTCAAGCGAAACCCTAACCTCTCTCTCCGAGATGCCGCAAATAAGCTGGGTGTATCGGCTACAGCCGTGCATCGAGCCAAAAAACGAGCCGGACTATCGACTTACAAGAAGGTAGTGACTCCAAATCGCGATGATAAACAAAATACGACGGCCAAAGCGCGATCCCGGAGGCTGTACACGACGATGCTGACGAAGTTTGACTGCGTGGTAATGGACGACGAAACCTACGTCAAAGCCGACTACAAGCAGCTTCCGGGACAGGAGTTTTATGCGGCAAAATGAAGGGGAAAGGTAGAAGATATTTTCAAGCACATGAAACTGTCAAAGTTCGCAAAGAATTATCTGGTTTGGCAAGTCATCTGTACCTGTGGCTTGAAAAGCAGCATTTTCATAGCTTCCGGGACTGTCAACCAAGAAATTTACGTGAAATAGTTTATTTATTTATTTATTATTTCACCTTCGACTATGTCGCACAGATGTGTACTTATTAACTAATCCTTAATTTAAAAGAACACTTGCTTAAATTAAAGTCGAAAAGGTGGTAAACATTATTAAAATGGCGACATGAATTTTCGAGAGGGTTATTAAGGCCATATTGTGTACGATGAGTTGGGAGTCTTAGAAAATAGTAATGGCGTAATGTTCTAGACGGCGCACTTATCTGCAGTTTCTCGAGCAACTCCCTGCTATCTATGTTGCTCATCAGAAGATCATAAATGAACAAACGTTGTAGAAGAATTCTCCTTTCAGCGAGTGTCGGCAGTCCAATGAGCCTGCACCGCTGCTCGTATGGTGGTAAGTTGACAGGATCGTTCCAACGTAGCGTTCGAAGTGCGTAACGTAAAAAGCTTTTCTGGACTCGCTCGATGCGGTTAGCGTGGACGTCATGGTAGTGTTTGAATAAACATCTGCTGCCTTTCCTGAAGAAACACGGTTGTTTGGTACTGTTTTGGCCAGGTTTGGCATCTTGCCATTATGGTTAAAAGGCCATGGAGTGGTACGCCGCCAACAACGTGCAGGTGGTTCCCAAGGACAAGAACCCTCCCAACACGCCAGAGCTCCGTCCAATTGAGAAATACTGGGCTATTGTCAAGCGGATCCTAAAGAAGACCAAAAAAACTGCTAAGGACGAGCAGCTGTTCAATGCAATCTGGCTTTCTGCGGCGAAGAAGGTGGACAAGGTGGCTGTACAAAATCTGATGGTAGGGGTTAAGCGTAAGGCCCGGTTATCGGATTTGGAAAAGCGGAAGCCTAACTGAATATTTTTCCAGAATTTTATACTAATTAAACTTGAAAAAGAAATTTAATTTGATTTTTTAAATAAACGATTTCACTGATTTACACGCGTTTTCCCTTGACCAAATTTTGACCGTATCACCCTTTAGAAGTCAACTTTTGCCAATTGGTGGACTGATGTTGGCGAAATCAAAAGTAAAGTACCAACAGCCGATCGGCCAACCAACCAGCCAGTCAACAAGTCAGACAACTAACAAACCAACGTCAACCTAAACATATTTATTAAACTGGTTTACCCACTTGTAACAAACCCTCAAGTCCGGCATCACAGAGCGTTCCATACAAATCGCCAACAAGCCAGTTGATCGAATCGGACCGAATATGAAGTTTATCATTTGAAAAGTTTCCTAGCGTTCGTTCGCTCGAGATTGATGGAGAAACAACCCGCGTCAAGTACCGACTTTGTAACCATCGTCATCGCAATTGACCAATGCGGGCGGGGTTTGTCTCTATTTTTCTACGTCTATGTCTTATGAGTTTGCGACTTTATTTCCAATATTCAGTAGTAGGTTCAGTTGGCAAACAAACAACATTTGCTCAACTGAAGCCTGGTTGAAATTATGGGGTACGTGTTCGAAATATTTTCAGTTCTCGGTCCCATTACACGCTTTACTATCGTTGGACATCGTTGGACATCGTTGGATGGGGGAAGTTCACATTTTGCAAGTTCGGGAAGGTTATAATTTTACCCCGAGAACCAATTTGTCCTTCGCTTGGCCGAGGTTGGCTGACATTTGTTGGACAATTATCATGGCGGCCAGCGACGATATAGTGTAACTTCGAGCGAGAGATCGTTAGTATGATTTGGAAAACTTTGCTAATATGGTCTTTAGAAGGAAATTGCCAAAATCCCAAACAACATTTCAAGCTTCAAAATTCGATATTCAAGAGGCTACAGGAAGATTGTATTTTGTGCAGTTTTGAAACGTGTTTGTTGTTGTGTTGGAAGGCTTTCTTAAAGAGGATGGTTTTAACACAGCTATAAAACCATCTTAAAACTCTTCCAAAAACTGTTTTAAAAAAATTTCAAATAATGCCTAATAAAAGTTTTCAGAGTTTTACTAAGCAGTTCCGATAATTTGTTTCAAGTTTTATACCTTTAAAAAAAACAAACGAAGCTCTTTGAACAGAAAGGAAACATTACAAAAACAATGGTTTTTATAGGTCCTTATTTTCAGAAACGACTTAATGAATCAAAAACAACTGAACAGAATTTAAACGCACTTCACGATAATACTCATTGTAAGCATTTTTTGTGACGCTTATCATTTTGATACATCGTTAGCCCATTAGACTGCTGCAAGCTTCGTACGGAACATTTAAAATTCAAAAAACCCCTATAACTTTTTTTGTTTGTTTTACTGCCGGAAAATTCTAAGTGTCTCTGACTGCTAGTGAATCGTAGACGGGAGCTTGTTTGTCTGTACCAAGCTAAAACTGGCAGTTTTAACTACTTTTCATGGTACAGTATTCCATGGTAATGTTACAATAATTCTAACTTTTACTGGAATTACAAAAAAAATGTTCATATTCGCAAAAAGAGAAGGTTAAGAACTGTCAAACACAATAATTATAAAGAGATTTTATTTCAAGTACACATTTTTAAACAAAATTTCAATTCTTTGTGCGAATTCTGTCAAAGAATGATCTCACATTCTTTCTAAGTAATTCTTGAAAAGGGGCTTGAAAAAAAACTTTGTATAGAGATCCTAGGAGATTTTCTGGAAATAGTTCATGTATGGTTCTTAAAAACAAATTTTATTCTAATAAAATCACATGAAATTCATATTTTAGGTATGTATATCAGAAGTGAATTTTGGAAAGGGCAAATGTGCCAAATGTAAACAAACCGTGTGAAGTGGGGTGGGGTGAGCAGGGTGAAAAAGTACGTTCTAGGACCTACATTTTGATTGTACAAAGGTATCTGAGGGATATTTTGTTTTCGAGAAATAAAGAAAACAAAATAATATTTTCGCTGGGAGCCTATGGAACTGTCAAACTTTGAACGCGTTTTTTTCCGAAACAGTGATTTTGGCGCATTCACCGAATTCAAAATTTGTAACAAATATGTATTTTTCAATTTTATTAAGATTCAAGACTACACGTAAAAAAACTTCCCGGTAAATTCCAAAGCTTAAAATCTTGATGGGTGGAAAAAACAACACTGTTGATTTTTTTTGGCAATTAGGCTGTATGTCAAAAAACAAAAAGTGATGTTTAACGATTCAATAATTTAAATGAGTCGTAAATAACTCTTGACTCATTGAACTAAACAATGTGGAATGAAATAAATCTAGCAATTTTCTTAAACTTTTTACGAGCAGTCTGAAATATATATAAAATGAAAAACGGACGTCAATACAAACTTAACATTCAAAATTACAAAAATCTAACAATTTCATGTGAATTTAATGTTATTCGCCACAGATTCGCAACTAATTTTGACTCATTTGATGATCGATATAATGTATTTTGAAAAAGTTTCAATTTTTACATTGTATTGAAAAATCCTCCAAAGGAAGAGCTGATCCCTTACAAATGATATGATAACAAGACATAATTCTAAAGAATGATTGTCAAAACACTTTCACAATATCGTGAGAATTTTGCATTGAGATTATTAGTATTATAGAAAGTTTACATTAAAAAAAACGTAATTCGATCAATTTTAAAATGGTTTGAACCAAAAATAAAGAAATAAAAGTTTCGAAATGACAAGTTGATTTATTATTTTAGTAAGCAAGTCTTGGCAGTTTTGTGTTAAAAACTTTCTCAAAGTTAATACTCTTTATCTCATGAACAAGAACAATTTTTATGTAATTTACAACAAGATCCAGTTCGCCAGTTCGAAAATTTGGTTCAAAAATGACAAAAACTAGAAGTCCATTTTACCATAATGTAGTCATTTAGTTTTCATAAAATTATATCATCATCTGAAAGTTTTCCATGTTGAAGAGAATATCACGATGTTTAGGGATGACCCCTGAATTTTAACTTATTTCGCTTATTTATGAGCCATTATCTCAAATGTAAAAAACAATAATAAAAATAACGTAATTAACTCGAACTCCAAATCAAAATAATCTTCATCTTCTTCAGTTTCTTCTTCTACACCTTCATAAGATTTTTTCATAAATTCCAGGTTTTGTTGAATCTGAACGAATGTCATTGAAGTTATCAACTGATTTTAAAATTAAACAATTTGCTGCTTTGCGCAGTGTCGTATTTCGTATCCAATGAATATAGGATAGCTTAGGGGCCACCATTAATGATGTCACGCAAAATTTGGAACAAAATTGACCCTCCTTCTCTTTCTGTCACAACTTCCATAACCTCCTCTTTCTGTATTACGTCACGTTGGCATACCCCTCCCCTCCCCGGAGTAAAATTTTCAACCCTTTAGAAATTTGATAAAAAAATGTATCTTTTTTTTAAATTCATCAGTTTTATTCAGAGAATTACAAAAGGATGCCAACTTTTAACAAAGCTTCAATGATTGCTCAAAACCCATTTCAATCATTAGTTCAAGGATTATGTTGATGACAAAGACCGGGAAAGTCGAGGCAGTAACTACAGCATCAGCGACGATATCTGAGAAACCATCCAAATCTAGTTCCTTTTCTTCAATCCATTCGCAATCCAAATCTTCTCCATAGGTTAGAATAGCCAAGCATACCTGTTCATGTTTTGCCACAATTTTTGCAGGGCGGATTTCCTGAGTGTTGTAGTGGAAGTGTTCTTATGAACTGCTCATAAAATTTAACTAAAGTGATAACGTGAGTGTTATGATACATTTAATGAATGGTGCAAGTATAATTTCATTGAATATAGTATAAAATTATTTGTTATTATTTTGCTGTTTTTTAAATGATATGTGATGTCATCCTATCAGTGATGTCATGCTCAAGCTTATCCCCCCTTTCCCCATGTCACAAATTGTCATAAAAATCGAAACCCCCTCTCCTCCCCTAACGCGTGACATCATGAATGGACGGCCCCTTATAAAATTAACTAAATTTTGAATACAGTCACACACGTGGTGGCAACCAAGCATTTTAGATAAAATGTTTCCGATTTTTTTGCCCCAAGCCAACTGTGATCACATTTCAATCTATCTATTGGAATAAATTTATTAAATATTGTGTTTCAAACCACTTTTCCTTTGACACTAAAAATGTACCTTTGTAGCTATAAATTCTAAAAAATTGAATAAATTGAATTCTAAAAAAAAATGCAACACTTTGTTTTGTGAATAACTTTTGAATGCATGAATGGAAATTGATAAAATTTTCAGTGAAACTACCTAGAAGTGTAATGTGTACGTATACAAAATTGGGTGACAATCTGTCAAGTGGTTTTTGAGATAGAGTCCAACATAGAAGCTCATTGACATTTTTTTTGGGCAGGATCAAGAAAATCCACGCAAGTTCAAGAGGGGTAGGGTTAAATGGGGTAATTATGAACAAGGGGTAATTCCGAACAAACGCCGTTAGGGTCATAGTAGGATCTCAAAACTGATCAAATGTGATGTCTCTGAGAAACGAAAATCGTTTTGAGACGTGTTTTATCAATTGACTCCCTCGTCAATGTGAATGGAGATAAAATGTTCTTTTTTAAAGTTTTAAGTTCAGTTATTGATGCTTGATGTGGTGTGATAAAATTTTCTGTTGAAAAAAGTTTCCACTTACGCACAAAGAAGTGTTCATATTTACCCCATATTTTTCAAGATACGGGGTAATTATGAACACATTTTTTCTGAGCATTGGTTGATGGTTAAAATTCACTTTTTACCGTAAAAATCACGATAGCCATTCTAATCGTGAAAATAAGCCTGAAACATTAATTTATAATTTTTTTAGAATTGTGGGCCTGTCATTATATGAAAAGATGCCTCCCACCTATGTAAAACTGAAAATAGCCCATAACTTTTCAACAGCCAATTTTAAACATCAACAAATCTCACTTCAATGCACTGTTTAGAGGGGGTTTCAATCTAGGAATATAGCGAATATCAAAAGTCATCACGAAACAAAAATTGTAACAGTGTTCATAATTAGGGGAGGAGCGGGCTATATGCGCCTATTAAGCAGAACACTGATTTAATCAAATATCACATCGAATATGTGTACAAAAACTATATACACGTGTGCAGGTATCTGTTTTCTATACATTGGAGTAATTTTTATGTTGAAATT
Source organism: Uranotaenia lowii (assembly GCF_029784155.1). Taxonomy (NCBI): domain Eukaryota; kingdom Metazoa; phylum Arthropoda; class Insecta; order Diptera; family Culicidae; genus Uranotaenia; species Uranotaenia lowii. The sequence goes on along the minus strand of NC_073693.1, from coordinate 308,754,657 downwards.
TTCTTCTGTTTCCAAGAAAATGATTTTATTATAAGTGTTGTCTAAAATGCCGAACCTCAAACCGTGCGGGCTAAATGCGCCTATTTATGTCTTGAACAAAATTTCTGTTTTTGGGCAATTTTTCCGTATAATTTCATTGAAACTGCGAGAAAGTAATAATTTCCGTACGACAAGGCTGAAGTTTTATAAAAATCTATGTATATTATAATTTTATGGAATAAAACAAAAGTTAGGGTTGCCATACTATGGAGACAGTTTATCCATGAGATAAACTTTATCAAATCTGTTTTTAGATCTTCAATTCTCTCTTAAGATGTTATTTAGAGCTTAGATTTGAAGGTTCAATGATAAAAATCATTTATTTATTCTATTTAACCTGTTATTTTAGGATGGAGGCATTTTAAAAACATGATGGGGGCATACATAAACACTTTATTATTCCACTATATAATCAATATTGAACCTCCACAAAAGCTGAAATATGTTTAATTTCTAAAGTTCATTTGAGTAAGAAACAAAAACCATCCTAGTTTTTGTTTTAAGCTTCTATGCGTATAATTTTTAAAAGTCGAAATATTACATCAAAATGTATCAAAACCTTGTATGTTTTTTTAAATTTTTTTGATTTTGTAAATTCATAAAATTCTTTCTTGCCTTATGTTCTAAGCGTATCACCCTCAAAATGCATTGGTTAGATAAGCTGTCTAGTCAGCCATTTCATCAAACAGTCGTAGGGTCATTTAACCCGATAGGCCCATTTAGTAAACCTTTCCCCTACCCCATATACAAGGGGGTAATTATGAACAAACGGGGTAATTATGTACAAACGTTTTACGCCCTCCAGCTGCAACTTAAAAATTAGAAAAAATTCTCAAACAGAGAAGGAAGCCAGTCATTCCAGAATTTAAAAATTGAAGAGATACTTGTTTGAGCAGAAAGTATAAAAAACTGAGTAATTTTGTTCATAATTACCCCACCTAGCCCTACTCAAAAACACCTGGAAATCAACTATTCGATCAACGTTCATATGATTAATCGTCTAAGGATTCCTAAAAGGATCTAAAAGTAAGCGAAAATTTAACTATTTAACATAAAAAATGATTGATTCCATGAAGTTAAGGAATGAAAAAGGTTTCATCAAGCGCGATCCGAAATTTCAATAATGTTTTTGTTACTTGCGTATTGCGGGTAACAAGGAAGAAGTTGTTTTCGAATTTCTAACACTCCTTTATTCGTTAGAAGCTCGGTGCGATGAAATTTCTACGATATAACTCAAATCATAATAGGAAAATATTAATAAATTATTAGCTTCTGTTTAAATAAATAATAGGAAATATATTTTACAATCTCTTAATACATTTTACCGTTCAACACGTTTGAGCAAATTTTTTTTGTTTTGTTTTTGTTTACCTTTATCTCATGGCTTTCCCGCCTAATTAGCCGAACTCACTCATCCAAGGTTATTAGAACACAAGGTTCTCTGACTTTGTCAGTAAGTAGGCGAGGAGAGCGCAGTGAAATTCATTGAGTCAGTTTGTAAACATCGGTAAATTTGTTTGAAATGGGGGCTTTGTTGGTATACAAACTCCACGGAGTCCGCAGTTGCAAAACTATAATGGCTTAATCGGGAATTTTAGATATCGAAACAAAAAAAATTCTGACTGATTCGTCAAGCTGACTTATAAGTAGGCTTGAGTCAATTTCTACAATGTAAAAAAGCTGCCCATCGGTAAACTAAATTTCGTAATGGACAGTAAAACAAACTCTCTAGGCATGTTTTCAACTAGAATTTTGGGCTTGTGATATACAGTGAGCGAAATAAGAATAGCACCACTATGTGTTTTGTTTGTTAAAATATGAACGATTGAAAATTACGAAAATTTTGTTCCACAGTTTGCTCTGAATTGCTTAACGGATAAATCAAGCATAAGTTTCCTTTTTTTGAACGTAGCAATTGACGTTGAGAACCAAAAATGTAAAAAAGGGGTGCGAAATAAGAATAGCACCACTTGAAATTTTCAACAAAAACAAGATTATTTTAAAAAATTTACTTTTTAAAAGTGAACAATAATGCTTCTACGAATTACTTGAAAAGATAACTGCATTTTAGGAGTTTTCCAGAATTCCAAAGGTTTTCAAAGGTTTTAAAAGGGGGTTTTAAAAGATGCTCCTCTAGCGTTAATGAATTTGATATTTGAGCTATAAAACTTTATCAAACTGTTTGATTTCTTCAATAACATTCCTAAGTATGATGCCAAATGATGAAACATAGATTTAAGGCTGAGTTTGAATCCAAAAAGCAGGTTGGAATTCAAAAATACTAATGTTTTTAAATAGTCAAACACTATTTCTCTAGTTTTACGTCATAGATGGCAGCACTATCTTGCCATTTAACCAAATTAATGCCCATTTTCGAATATCCGGGATCAATTAGGGTGTGCTGGATGAATTTGGTCAAGAAATAAATACATGTACCTTGGGAACGCTTTGGAAATTCTAAGATCACTAAATCAAAAAAAAAAAAAAAAATAGAATTGCATCGAGGTCACTAAAAGTGAATTTAGTGGACCGATTATCAGAATAAAGTTATACTTTGCGATGGAGCTTGATGGACCAGACGGCTAGCAGTATTATTGGTATGATTTGCAATTGAGTCAGAAGTTGAGATGAGCAGGAATTTTGAAGGTTGTACATTTTTGTGCTGGTGATTCTTTTGAAAATCCGGAAAAGCTTTCTGCAGCGTGAACTTACACACAACTGTGATGGAAAAATACATCAAAATGATGAATATAAGCCTAAATAAACCTAGAAAATCCATATTGATACTACACTTGGTTTTAACTGCAAGATAGTGCTGCCATCTACGACTTGAAACAGAAAAAGTGTTTTACTGAACAAAATCAAAGCTTTTGATTTCCAATCTATTTTTTTCTGATTCAAAATTTATCCCGAATGTTTGTTTCATCATTTCACGTCATTTTAATGAAGAAAGTAAGTAGTCAGATAAAGAATTACAGCTCAAATTTAAAATTCCTTAACGCTAGAGGAGCATCTCTTAAAACCCCCTTTTAAAACCTTTGAAAACCTTTGGAATTCCGGAAAACTCCTCAAAATGCAGCTATCTATTCAAATAATTCGTAGAATCATTATTGTTCACTTTTACACTGTAAATTTTTGAAAATAATCTTGTTTTTGTTGAAAAACTTAAGTGGTGCTATTCTTATTTCACACCCCTTTTTTCACATTTTTGGTCCTCAAGCCAATACGTCGCTACGTCCAAAAAAAGTAAATTTAAGCTTGATTTATCCGTTAAGCAATTCAAAGCAAACTGTGGAAGAAAATTTTCGTAATTTTCAATCGTTCATATTTTAACAAGCAAAACACATAGGTGGCAAGTCAGTTGCTTCCTGAGCCGATGTCCGTGAGTTTGAGTTCAAGAGTTGTACCGGATAAATTTTTCAAAGACTGTCCGCCAACTGTATCGTTGATTGTAAGTCCCGAATGACATAAAGATGTTACAACGACTGTAATCGAAACAAAAAAAATGTATCCAGCCAGAATCTTTTCGCTGACAAATGGTGACGATGAAAAATTTGATGTTTTTTAATTGGGGAGGCTGACGATTTGTGGAAGCGTCAGCGTTTCATAACGCTTAACACGATGAATGACTAAATTAGTGACTGCCTCCAAATGTGACCGTTTTCCCTGCATAGCACTTCAATAGCAAAAAGTTTGTTTTGGTTGGATCTGTAATCTTGCCAATTCGTAAAAACTGTCGTGGAGTGATTAATAGTCAAATATGTTGGTTTTGTACTAAAAGAGGACAATCGGCTAAATTTGTCATAACTTTGATCAAATTAAAAATGTTTATGGTCAAGCTTCAGGAAATAGAAAACGTAATAAAAAATAGCTTCGATTTAGAAAAAATGGTGGTTGATAGTATGCATTATAGATGGCCCACAAGGTGCCCAGAATTTAAAGTCTAAAAACTTCTTTATTGGATGCTATCTCAAAAATAACTTGACAGAACGTCACAAAATTTTGCACATGTAAACACACTCAATCAATTTACATCCATGCATTCATTTATTGCAATTTTTTTGAATACACTTCTTATAAACATCAAATTTTATTATACTGCGCCAAAATTTGAGATAAAAGCTTTTAAAGATTATCGAAAAAAATACTATGAAATAGCTAACTCCAAAAACACATACCACAGATCTGTTGCACCTTCATTTATTTTTTATTTTCAACCACTCTTCATTCTCAATTTTATTAATTTGAAACTATCAAAATTTTCTTTGAATACATGTTTAGCATAGAGATTTTTATGAAAACTCAATCCTTTTTTTCAAATTTATGGCTGTAAATATCAAAAATCATATCAAATGCTTTCTAGAAGCTTCATATACGACGCCTATGTCTCTTCTGCACCGACAACCGGTATTTTTTTCCATAACTAAGAACTGATATTCGCGGCTTTACTACAACTCCTCGACTGGACAGTCCGGCTGCGGGCCCCAGAAGGCGCATAAATCAACCCAGTTAGTTTTCGCGAGAGACACATTGGCCGCCCCGTGCGTTGCTGACTAGTCGGTCATATTGATGGGCTAAACACGCCGGTAACGCAACGTCCAGCAGAAAATTATAAAATGTCTCCATCCAAGCACCGAGCGAATGGGGCATGTCGGGTTGTTGGAGTGGCTTTTTTTTCTTTTTTTTTCCTATGTCTTTCGATAGCTCACGGTCACTAACACCTACAAACATCATCGCTGGGAAAAAAGAAGGGGGGAAGGAGGGCAGCCATCATCATATGGTTCAAGTGAGTGATGATAGTAAGGTCTGGCCGAAGTGGAGTGGCGGATTTAGTTAGTGGCCCCTTCTTGTGGATCAACTAGGTTGGTAGCTATCCGGTCAACAATCGCCCCTCAAAAGAAGTTGAATGGAATTGTTCGCAACATGTCGTCGTTGTCGAGGACATGGAGGCCGGAATAATTTGGATCGTGCGAAAAATTTGCTGCTGCTGTTGGGAGTGCTGGGCTGAAAAATTTTCGCAGATTGTGCCATACTAAATAATTGTATGCATACCAAAGCGTATTGTGTAAGTAAGAATTTCTCATACTCGGTAAGAACCGCTTTGAAAATCAGAGTTTGAGACCTACGACCAGTGCCAAGTAGAAAATTGTCACAAAACTAAACTAATACTTTATTTTTACAAATAAGCTATTTGATATGATTTTAGAATTCATTCTCTCGTCTGAGATCTGCAATAGTTGTCCTTATGTAATGAATTATCTTGTTATACCAAATTTTCATGTCATTTGGCATCAACATTAAAATTTCGATTTTTCCGATTTTCTTTGGTCCTCTCTTTGGTGATTTTTGACAGTGACAGCGAATTTCTATTTGCCTGACTTAGAAAAAAGGTAAACACAAAAAAGGTAACTTGTAACTCGTACACTTTTAACTGAAATAACCAAGTTCGGTAATTTGTATTACCGAACCAGTTTTGTAATTTGAAATAATCGGTAATTCGTGACTTTGGGTAATCTTTAAGGAAATCCGTAAAACTTTCGGTAATTTCAACTTATGTGCGAAAGCGCAAAGCATTTGAGAAACGAATCATTTCACGTAATTTACTGTACATCATAAACCGAAACTATCGAGCGCTTACGGTTTTCGGGAAAAATTAACGAAAACTTTACAGTATTCGGAGAAAATCTCCGATATTTCAGCAAAGGTACCGATTTTAAGAAAAAATATAAGAGTTTCTTTAATTATAATCGATATTTTGGTAAAAATCACCGGTTGTTCGGTAAATAATACCGAATTTTTACAGCTTTTCGATAAATAAAAATCACGAAATTTCGGCAATACAGATATTTAGGAAATAATTTCAGGTATTCTAAGAATAATTGAAGGTATTTTGGTAATAATTGAAGGTATTTCGGTGAACTCTACCGGTTTTTCGGTACATATTGACGAGCTTATCTATTTTTTCGATTAAATAATTACAGGCATTTTGGTTCAACAATACCGGTTGTTCGGTAATAGAACGAACTCTCAAATTGACAACTGTCAATATTTTGACAGATGATCTTAAATATGATCAGCCGAGTGACGGTGTTTATGTTTTTACCGAAAAAGGTCTGTAATATTTGACAGCTGTCACTTCTCTGAAATGGAAAAAAATAACGACCGGATCACCGACTTCCATATGTGAGGATTTGTGTGAAAAAATGACCAAGTTCGGTAATTTTCGTTTACTGTGTAGGAAGATGAAATTTACCTAAATTGAGCTGAAAAAAAAATACCCGATTTAATACATTTGACAGTGGATTGTAACATTTCTTACATTCTGTAAATTGACGATGTGGAATTCTTTCTACTGAGTCACGCCTGCGATTATGGTGTCTGATATGCATTTATTTTTAAACAATAATAAACAACAATCATATCATTAAATTTCATTTCAAAGTAGGAAACCATTTCAATGAATACCATTTTGTAGAAAAATAACAGAGCATTTCGGGCTTAATGATTCAGGTGGATGTGAGAAGCCAATCAAGTTAAGCTAAGCTAAATCTTCTTGTTATGCCGTAATGTCTAAAAATTGTTTAAAAAATATTTTTCGTGCTGTGTCGTGTTTATTTCTTATTGATTTTGTATGTGTATTAGACTGCTCAAATATGTATGGGAGATTTCAAGCTTGTAAAACGTTATGCTCTGCAGGCTTAATTTGATTCTAAGTTTTCATGCTTAATTTGGGCCAGATCGGATCACGGAAAAGGGTCGCTTAACAAGCCTAAAGTTTGTATGGGATTTGGTGACATTTTGTTCGGGAGGAACATGAAAATCCAGTTTTTCATCAATAACTTTGGTCCCCTTCGGCTGATTTCTTTTGAAAATAATTTTTCTTAAAGCCTAAACTATGATAAATATTTCAAATACTCAAATTGAAATGCAGTCTTCGGATGAAATATTTGTCATAGTTTAGGCTTTAAGAAAAACCGTTTTCAAAAGAAATCGATAGAAGGGGACCAAAGTTTTTGTTGAAAAAATGGATTTTCATGTTCCTCCCGAGCAAAATGTCTCCAAATCCCATACAAACATAAGGCTCGTTGAGCGACCCCTTCCCGTGATCCGATCTGGCCCCAATTTTGCATGACACTTTGTACTAGGTCTAGGATCAATTTAAGCCTGCAGCGCATAACTTTTTCAAATGTCGGGTCATTTGGCGCACTCTAATGTGTATCTTCACTTTTTTTTTAAAGTTGAATATGTCATTCATTGCAATTATGAAAAAGTAACACCCATTCTCCCTTTTTCCAACTCGTCGGATTCCTTAATAAAGGCAAAATAAACATGCGGAATCGTCGGATGTAGTAAACAAACATCGTTGTATGACTTTTTGAGACTGAAATTGCCGAGAAACTTTTTCAACAAATTAAGAAATCTTTCGGTAAAATGAACAATCTTTTAATAGCAAATCTTACTTTTTTTTTTATTAAGTTTTACTAATATCAATCGAAAAAAGATTCAAATTTTGTTGTTTTTCACATTCAGTGTGTGTCTTATTTGCATAGATTCTGTATACTTTTTTCCCGGTTTGCAACTTCAAACGTGGAAATTTCTTCCCAGCAAAGATTTTGTAACTATATTCTTATGCTGGTTTGATATATGTTCCATGTACATTATAGAATGATCGTATGAAAGTAAAAAAAAAACAACATTTATCGACCAAAGTGGAAGCAATTTACATACATAAATTTCATTTTTTTTCTGAAGCGACGAAAACTACAACAATTGGGCGTTATCCGACACCTTATTCATACCTATCGGAAAAATGCAAGAGAGCGCAAGATTTCGCTCTCATATACTTCAAATCGTTGCCAGTGATAATATTTTCCAGTTCTCCCATTGGTCAATATTATTATAATCCCATCTAATTTTCAAACATCTGGATGCACTGCTGGTTGCATAGAGAACAAGACGATGATTTTCTCACTTAAAGTCCACGCGGGAGCAAAATCATTTACAAATTTACAAACCATGGAAGACTTTCTATCGTATCTAATTGAAACTGACTTCAAACGACATTTTATACGATCTTTTCACTATGCAGTTAGAATTGCGATTTGCAACACCATTCTAAACGACTTCAGTTATCATTTCTGATACGATTTCATGTTTGTTGGGTTATATTCAAACAGAAGGCTTAGAAGTTTGTTTGAGTACAAAAATTAATAAAAATTTCTAGAAAACTATTCGATTTGTGTCGTGTTATACATTGATAATATATGGGAGCCCATTGCGTTTTGTAAGAGAGTCACTTTTTTTAAAGAAGGGAATCACCGATACATTGATTCTTTCTTTACGTTAAAACTTATTTGGGTTGCAAATTTGATAAAATTATCTTGAAAATTGATGGGAAGTGACAAACTTTATATTGATTTTATATGGGACCCCTCATTTGAAGTTGGGTGATCCGTCTGAAGATTTCAATTTTCTCGTTATGTTAACATTCTTTTATATTCCAAGTTTCATTAAAAGCACTTCAAACCTGTTCGAGTTTATCGAAACATTTATTTGTATGACTAAAATATTTCGAAAAAATTTTAAAGGGTGTCTAATTTTATGTTATTTTTATAATAGATCTCCTTCTCCATGTTGAAGAAATGAGTTGGTTATTCAGTTGTATAAAAAATCTTGCTACACTTTATTTTTTCAAATTCAAAATTAAATTATTTTGGTTCAAAAGAGGAGGTTGGTGGCAGTCCGCAATTTTGAGTTTTATTGAGCATTGGGATGTGTCGTTTTGCAACTTTTTAGGAATTTTAAAAACCCTGTAGTATAGTGTTTTTGGTTAAAACGAATGACAAAATTTTTGCAGATGTTCAAAATGAGATTTAGGTATCCGGGTTTTGATTTGAAGTTTTGTATGGAAAAACGCCGAAATTTGTTCGGAAAATGATCTTCTAATATTTGGACCTGGAAAATTCTCTGGCTACAACTTCGCCGAAGACGACAAAATGGTAGTAGTAGTGAGAAAATAGTAAGAACGCCTCAAACAGAGCATTCGTTTTATTATGGAAAGAAACTAGCAACACTGACAGATTTTCCGTCCAATTTTCAGAAATGTTATTATAACAAGAAAGTTATTGATTCTAGAGTATTGAATTGTTCTGATGAAATGATCTACATTAGAATTTCAATCATTTGCAAACAAAAAATATGGGGTTAACAGAAATTAAAAGTTACCATCGGTTTTGAAAAAATTAAACTGAAATTGGAGGAAGCTGCAAATCCAATATTATGCGAATGGTGATGACTGCCGGGCAATATGTTATTTCATACTGCTGGACTGACACGTCGAAGTTTCTTCCGGACCGATGGCAAATGTTTCCGCTTCTCGTTTGAACAAAATCAACCAAAAAGATTTTTTCTTCCACGGTGAGCTTTCAGCAGTAAGAAAAAAGGATAAAATTTGAGTTCGAAGTTTGAACTCGTTTTGAACCGTCCGTCATAAGGAGGAAAAGGGAACTCACTTTAAGTTTATAGAATCGAGCTATGATTTGAACCATGGTCAAACATAATTTTTAGTTTAAGAAAAGGAGCTTGCATGTGAAACCCTGATTTGTGGCAATTTTTAACATAACTCGCGATGCCAGGTAAATGTTTGACGTTTTGTAGTTAGTAGAAAATGTATGAGTGTTCCCAAAAGCTTCCCAACTAATCTAAACTCTACTATGGATGACATGGTTTCGCCAGTGTTTGCTTTATAGCTCCCATCCGTTCAAAACTGAGAGCCCTCCTCACCTGTACACCCACAATTCAGCCTTTACTCCAATCATGAGATTTTGACATTTCAACGTTATTGGCTTAAGAATAAGAATGTCATTGGCGCTGATAAGATTTGCGATCGCTGGAGTCGCCCAGCGCAACCGCATTGCGTATGACAGAAAGAAACAAAATAAACACGTTTTCACGTCCTTTCCTATCCCATCACAATGCAAAGAAGGATAAAAAAATACCTGGCAAAATGCTATGAATGTGCATGTAAGGCGGCAAAAAAAAACATTTTCTCAATTCGAACCACCGGCCAAGCTGCTGTGCGTATATATGTAAATATTTAGGCAGAAGAAAACCAAAAAACAAATTCCCATTTAATGGGAATCGATTTTCTTTCGCATTATTTTCACAAAACAAAGGACTCTTTGAAAGGAGTATAAATAAAAAAAACACCATTGGATGGAATGACCAGTAGCAGAGAGACTATGACAAAATATCCCTCATTCTCCATCCGGCTCTGATAGTATACTGGTTAAGACGTCGGATGAGCAAAACGAAATCAAAATGGTGCTCTAGATTCGATTCTCACTACCCAACGGCATTTTTTTTAATTTTCTTGTTTTTGGGATGAATTATCCAATAGGATGAAAAACTCAAAAAATGATACCCTCGCTTTAATGTAGTCATGCAGCATTTTGGTTGGGAGCTCGAGTCCTTATGCCAGAAATGCTTTTTCAATCATATCATCTTCGGTATAATGCAGGTTTCAGCGCATTTTTGGCATAGAGGCATTGAACCTCCTCTTTGGGTGTAGGCATTAATTGAATGTGTGAATTACTACTTTACTTAGTTGCAGAACAAAATATTAAAAGGGATAAAATGTCTCCCATGAGTATGAAAAATGGGCACTTTGTGCAATTAAACATGAAAAGAATATTACCCGCTCTTGGGACAGATATAATGAATGCTTCGCTCGAGTCGTTTGTCATACATCCAAATTCGGATAAAATTGGTGATATGAATCAGCGGAACAAACATAAAAATACGTAACATGACGGACCCATCATGGACAAGGGAACCGATGTTCCTGCGTTATTTTTTTTAAAGGTTGTCGTCAAGATGATGTTTCGATACTCCGAAAGTCGATGACCGCGGCCAGGACATTTAAGAACCTACATATGCTTGTGTGACCCTTAATTCGCACCTTTCCTTGTAATGGACGATGCCGCATCAGAACGTCGCACAGTACAAAAAAGCAATGAATTCATGAAATAAATCACGCCTCACCCGACAAGTAACATGTGTATCGAATGGCTTGATCTTTGCTGCTCGAGGAGAGGTTTCCCGGTGCAAGGTTTTTTTTTTGTCGTTCGTGCCTTGCGCATCATGTCCGTGTAAAGTGTTTTTTTTCGTTTATTTTTTTTTAATGGCGGCCCATCTCTTGGCCCCCAAGCATCGGTGTAACTTGTGAATATGAAAGAAGATCATACGGATCCAAGTTAATGAGAATTGGTAAACAAACTGCAGTGTAGCTGGTTGCTTTCTTGATCCCTACTTGAGCTTATGGTAAGAAGGAAAAAACAAATAAAAAGAACAGGTTATGAAGTGTGGTAGCATTAATATGGCCGCCCGATTCTGGTAAAGGTCTTGTGATGGCCCTTGATGGTACCAACTTACTACGAACGATGGCACAAGGTTAAGGTTTTTCTCAGCTGAGCTGTTACCGATTCCTGGTACAAAAGATTACATCCGGTTGATTGAGCCACTATGCTGGTTTTCACGGTTCAGGTTGAGACCTACAGAGGCAAAAACTTGCTATAGATTTTTGTGAACATATAAATATTTTCTTCAATTTCGTTAGTGATTCTAAGTTGTTCCGTAATTTCTGGAAATGTGAACCAGCTTTTGTTTTCATTTTTGACAAATACGATCTATAATTATGGTTTTTCTTTATATATGGTTTTTGTTAGTTTATTTTGGGTTATACTAAGAAGCATAAACTTTGAAAGGCGATGCTTGAAAATATATAAAATCGGTTTCGAAATTTGAATACGACGAATGCGCTAACATAACTGTTCCGACAAAAATGCGTTCAAAGTTTGACAGCTCTCTAAGCTCCTAGCAAAAATATTATTTTGTTTTCTTATTTTCTATAAAACCAAACCTCATTCAGAAAACCTTGTGCTATCAAAATGTAGATCCTCAAACGTACTTTTCGGCACAGAAATTAACTCCATTTGTTTAAATTTGGCGCATTCGCCCTTTTCAAAATTCAATACCGTAATACGCTTTCTTAAAAAGCAAATTTGTTTTAAAAGGGTCACAGATTTGATCACGAAGTTTGGAGTGAAAAAAATTCGGAATTCTAAAAAGCCAATATAACTTCGATTGAGATTAAGTTTTGATTTGTTGATCTTTGTTGATTCAATTGATTCAAAATGAAATTTTGCAATTTTCTATGATTTTATCTTAAAAGTTATTCAAATTTCACTTATATGTCGGAATCTTGTAATTTGATCCGTGAGGACTCCTAAACTTTGAACAGGATTCAAATTCAGTTTACAATTAAATAAAGGTTTCAAATAAAACTGTATTTTCAAGAAATAATACTATGTATGATACTTTTTATGTTTTTTCACTGAATTAACAGTAATTATTTTTCTAACAAAAATAGCAAATTTAATCATTAAGAATTTTTTTCCAATATTTGGATAGGCTTTTGTTTCAAGTCTAAGAATTTGTCTTGCAAAAATTATATTTAACTAGCTGATCCCATACGAACTCCGTTTCGCTTTCAATTTAAAATATATCCAGACGCATTTTCGGATGCATTGTAGAGCAATCATTGCAAAAATGTGGAACACGTTATATTTTAGATCACTTTTTCTGTCGTTTGCTACTAAATTTGAAATCAGGAATCAATTGACCGTGCCAAAAAAAATCCGTTTATGAATTTTCGTCTTGATGCGAATCAAATGCATGTAATTGTTGATGAAGCAAATTTAACAGTAAATATGGACGACCCCCTTTTTTGTCCTTTGATATAAATATTGAAATCAAAAATCAATTGACCGTCCAAACCCCCGTGTATAAATTGCATATCGGTGGCCTCTTTTACGAAATTTGATTTCTGAAATCTATTGCCCTTCCCTCAAAACTCCCGTGTACAAATTTTCAAAACAATCCATTGTATAATAACATCAATATCGCAAAAAAAAAACTGTGAAAAGTTAATATATACGATCCCTTTGGCCAACACCTGACCAAAATTTGGATAATTGGAATAATTGTTCGTCCTTAATTATTCCTATGTACAGATTTTCACCTCAATCCGATGTATAATAACGTCAATGTCACAAAAATAGCGAACAGTCAATATGGACGAACCTCTTGGCTGGTCCCTTACACAAAATTTGATACCGGCAATCAATTGCATGTTCCTAAAAATATCCGAACACAAATTTTCTTCTTAATCCGATGAATAATAACGTTAATATCACAAACATATTGAAAAGTTAATATGGACAACCCCTTTTGCCGACCCCTTACACTAAATTCGAAACCTGAAATTGATTGTTTGTCATTCGAAACTCTTGTGTACCAATTTTCATCTGAATCCGATGTATAATAACTTCAATATCGCAAAAATAGCGAGCAGTGAATACGGACGACCCCTTTGGCTGACCCCTTACACAAAATTTTATACCTCAAATCAATTGCCCGTCCCAAAAAACATCTGAGTGCAAATTTTCTTCTCAATCCGATGAATAATAACGTCAATATCGCAAAAATATTGAAAAGTTAATAATAATAGCCGACCCCTGACCCCAAATCTAATAACTCAAATCGATTTCTTATCTTTTAAAACCCTCATGTGCAAATTTTCATCACGATCCGACGAAAAACAACGTCAATAACGCGAAAACAATATTTGTCTTGTATGGACGACCCCCTTTAGAAGGGGCCAACCGAAATTCTGAAAACATTTTTCATCATTCCTGGTCCTAATGAGCATCCATGCCAAATTTCAGACCTCTAGCTCTTAAGACGGCTGAGTCTATTGAGGACAAGCAAACAAACAAACCCACAGAAATTGCTTTTTATATACATATATAGATAATTTTTTTTTGACTGGGAGCAATTTAATTTTGAAAATAGTTTCAATTTTTTCATGCCGAAATTTATAGGTTGTTCGGTGGTTTTCCGGTTGTCTCAAATTGATTAAAACACTTTTTATGTATATGTTTTGAATTATACTAAAATAAAATGTGAAAAGCGTATGGCTTTGCAAAAATGCATGCCTCGATTAGTTCTGATCTATCTTATGGAATTTTGAACCAAGAGGATGAAAATTTAAAAAGGAACTTGAGCAACACTTGTTTTGCATCAACCGACCCATTTAAAAAATAATAATTTTTCCGGCTTATATCATTCAAAGCCAGGTAATTAATGCGGAAAGAAGTGAAACTTTTTTCTATCTACACCCAAAGTTCAGCCTTTACTCCAATCATGAATCATCAATGAATGGGGGTAATCAATGGGTGGGGGGATGAATGAATGGGGGTAATCATCAATGAATCATGAATGGGGGGGGGGGGGGGCAAATTGAAATTCGCGAACGAATCTCGCGTCACGAAAAACGCCTCTTTAACAGACATCTTTTGGGTCGGCTATGTGTTGGTACACCAATACTAATAAAACGCAAATACAAATTGGTGAGCAAAACACCCGAGAGAAAAAACCTCGACAGTCGATCCAAACTGCACTAGATGCGAAGTTATGATAGGGCAAGGCGTCCCGGTTTCATTAAATTATTGGCCATTCTCTCCGGTGGACGTGCGCTGCTGTTTGCTTCCCTAGTAGTTGGTATACCTACACTGCCGGCCAAAAGTATGGAAACAATTTTTGGTGGCCATATCTCACCAAATCTATGACACATTGCATTTCTTTTCTTCATATGTAATTGGCAGAAAATATATATTGAGCCCAACAGATTCGCAAGAACTCGTAAGATGACAGCGCTTAAGGCGAAAAAAGTTCCAGGATTTTTTTTTAAGTCTTGGTAAAAATGATCGGGAAATAATCAATCTTCACTTGAAGTATTCATGAAGCAGATAGTCATAAGTATTCGACACATGCAAACTCATCGCAATTACATTAACTCCAAAAATTTTTTATATTTGCATATTTTTTATGTGAAAAGATTCTAGGAAATGTTCTCTATCAAAGGGCATAAAATTTCCATAAGAGGAAAGATAACGTTAAAATTACAAAAATTTCAACGAAACATTTAAAGTTTCGGATGCTTATGTCCATCAGTGTATGTAGCTATTTTGAAAATTTGAAGCACAATGCAATCTATTGCTCAAAATTTAACAAAAGTGTTTTGATAAGTATGTTTCCATGTTTTAAAAAGGGGTGATCCCAAACTTTTGGCCGGCAGTGTATTTTAACCCTTCGTTTCATGATTTTTTATTTTTCCTTAAAAATCATTTTAAACAGTTGAGAATGATGAGTACATCAAGAAAAAAAATTAAAATAAAATACGATTTTTCCATTTTTCCATACATTAATTGTTGCAAATTTGTTACTTTATGAAACGAAGGGTTAAATTGATCCGGAAGAAAAACCAATGGATCAAAGCAAGCTTTTGTTCGTCGATACTCGCACGTGTGCTCCACCCTTTTTCGTTATTATGCTTTGAACTTTTCCTTCATTTTGCGTGCGCTAAGATATTTTCGGCATATAAAATCAAAATTTGAGCGAATTTCGATTAGTTGCTCAGCAACTTTTGAACTAAACACATGCAAGTTCAACTAGGGCTTGGCTTGCTTAGAGAGTCGGCGCTGGACCTGGTGCTTATTTGGTTTACATGTTGCAGTATGAAGGGGTTAGGGCTGACTAGAAATGACACTGGCTATAACAAGAAAAAATATATCACTAATCACTAATCACTAATCACTAATCGTACTTCCACAGCCAGAACTTATGTCTGAGTCCCAAAGAACAATAAAAGTGAGTTATTATTCTTCTTGTCTTTGTTCATGCTTTTTATCATTTTAACATAAAAACATTAAAATGATAAAAAACATAAAATGGTTGGGCCTACCATGGAGCAGAGAACGCAGAGACATCTGGAACACAGGAACAGAAGAAACGTGGACCACCAGTACCATACGTTTCAAAGGGGCATTATCGTTGGAAGCATGCTAAGAAAAATGCTCCTTGATGGAAAACCACGCGTTATTCGAAGTAACTCCACAATTTACTAGGCCTATTCTTCAGTGGCTGGAAATGATTTATTTTGTACACAGAATTCACAAAACCTCAGAATAAATGCATTTTGTAGAATGTTATGTAGTAAACATGATGATTTTAAAATTCTAAGACTTTTTTATTCAATTGTTTTGGATTTCGATGTACAATCATTTCTGGTCATCGACCAAGGATAAAGCGCCTTTACTCGTTCTTACAAATAAAAAAAAGAATAAGAAAATATTAGTAAAACATAAAACCCTTCGAGACCTTTTAAGAGCTCGAAAGGTTTTTTTTAAATTAACCCTTATAATAGAATTAAATAAACTTTAATAATAATTTCCAAATTCAAATCTTTCAAATGGTTCAGTTTTGTCCTGGTCACCAAATCTAAAAATTGATCTTCTTAAAAAAATAAATAAAAATGAATGGACCAAATTCTGGAAATTGCTGAACCATAAATTTCAGGAATCGATTTCCTGCAGTTGATTACCTTTAAATTAAGCCTAAATCTGGAGAATAAAGGGTGGAAACACCCAGAATCTATTTAACCCTTATTCTAACTTCATGTAAGTGAAATAATCATCATGGAACGAACTCACCAAATAAAAGTAAAACATCTGGCCTGGGTTGATTGGTGAATTTCTCTTTCTAGTCTGCTCTCCGTAATTTCCAGTCCAGTTTTTGTACATAGCGTAAGCGGAACGAGGCTCGGAATATTTATCCCGCCACCCTTGACAATCACACTCAACTATTGATGATTCACCCGTAAAATTCAAAACATATTACAGTATTATACTATTTTCAGCACTTGAATATTGATTGATTGATTGAAGTGCGTTTATTTGAGCAGGTACCGTTCGCCAAGCGGTTAAGCACCCTTGCAATTGAATATTGATTTTCAAAATTTGCATCGAAGGAGAGAAAAAAAAACGTGCCCGCTGACCTTCCACAAAACTTGCACACACCAGAATGAACGGCCAAAAGAAAAAAATAATTGGTCACAGCAGCTGAACAAATGCATCGTGGCCAAGGCACTGATTTAATCACCGTTATCTTAAATTTTCAATTCTCATTTGTTACTGTTGAGAATATTTACAAATAATATTCACAATATTGCAATGATTCACACATTCAGCACTAGAAAATTTTCTTCGGCATTTTCTCCAGGGACACCCATAATCCAACCACGCGGAAAACCATATCGAAGAGCAAAGACTGTGACACAAAAAATAACCCGTCATTTTTCGATCACCGTTGGTTTTCCCATTTTCATCCAGCGTATTCCCCCAAAATTTTACTTGCCACTTAAAGGCATCTTTTAATTACACACTCAAAGCTTTATTTTGTGATGTCTCAACAAAATTTCACAAGAAACACTCAATTTTCTAAAAAAATCGACGGACGAGATAAAAAACGCGTGTGCTGCCAGCTATAACAAGAAAAAATATATAAGTTAAAATTAAACAAATTTATTAAGATGCCGTAATTCTACGTAAACCTTATGTTAGTGTCTGATATACAGCCTCTTAAACTTTTTGCTCTTGTAATCTTTCGGATATTTGATAAATTTTCCGAAATTTCCATAAAATCTTTGAAATTTTTTTTTATTTCCTCCGAGTTTTTGGTAATTTCGAAGGGGGGGGGGGGGGGGGGGGGGGTGGGTTGACAAAAGAAGAAATTGATATTTTTTACAGCCTTAAAGAATAAAACTAAATTTTGCAACAAGTACCATAGACAATTTTATGCAAATTCGAAAAACTCCCTTGAATATCCTTTAATAAATCCGCAAGAAGCGTATTTTAGCAAATAATCGTTTTCAGAAGGTCGTGGACTGTACTTTTGCAGGGAAAAAACTATTTCCAGCACTGCGTTGCATAATGGTTATTGTTTGTCCAACAAGTAGCAAAAGCCCAGCAAACATGAAATCGTATCAGAAACGATAACTTAAGTTGTTTCAAATGGTGTTGTGAACCGGAATTCCAACTGCATAGGGGAAAGATCGTATAAAATGTCGTCTGAAGTCAGTTGAAATCTGATATGATAAAAAGTTCGTCATGCTTCTAATTTTATCGCTGGCAACTGGCTATCAGAGCGAAATCTTGCGCTCTATAACATTCTTCCATTGGTTACGAATAAGGTGTCGAATATCGCCCAATTTGTATAGTTTTCGTTTCTTTATTTTTATTTATTTATTTAATGTCTTTGATATAAACCATATAGACATATCTTAATCTAAACATGAGTTCTAAGACTACGAATATTATTTCTAAACACTTCTTTGGATTGATTAAAATTAAAAACGTTAGACACTTCATTAAAAACACGACAACAATTATGCATAGGGTGATTTTGGGCAAACATTGTGCGACTAGATGGAATCCACAAAAAGTTCTTTTGACGAAGACGTCTCGCTGGAGCATGAATGTGGATGCTTTGTAGCAGTAGAGGACAGTCAATATTGTCCATCAACAAATCAAATACAAACATTCTTTGGATGTATATTCGTCTGTGTCGCAGGGTCTCAAGTATTGTTAGATTGCATCTTTCGGCATACGGTGGCAATCGAACGGCATCATTCCACGGCAGTCTACGGAGTGCAAATCGTAGGAACTTCTTTTGTACCCTTTCTAGTCTTTCAGTGTGTACTGTTTGATGCGGCGTCCAAACTACCACGGCGTATTCCAGAACGCTGCGCACCAAGGCACAGTAGACCGCTTTAAGACAATATACATCCTCAAACTCAACAGTGTTTCTACGTATAAAGCCAAGAATGGCAAAGGCTTTTGCGGTTGTGGCGGCTATGTGTTCTAAAAAACTTAGTTTCTGATCAAAAATAACTCCGAGATCTTTAATCGAGACTACTCGTTCCATTTCTGCTGTGTCCATTTTGTAGGCAAAGAGAAGTGGAGTTCTAGCTCTGCAGAAAGTTATGCATCGGCATTTACTGGCATTAGCTGCCATCCCATGAGACTTGCACCAGTCCAAAAATGTCGAGATGTCGGCTTGAAGTGCTGCACAGTCCACTGGTGATTCGATATTACGGTAAATCTTAAGGCCATCAGCGTACATCAATTTAGAGGATTGCAGTAAACAAGCAAGATCGTTAACAAAAAGGATAAAGATTAGTGGTCCTATGTGGCTGCCCTGGGGAACACCGGAAGGGACGTCAAATGGCTGAGATCTGATTCCTCGTAGATTCACAAATGCTCGTCGGTTTGTCAAGTAGGAGTATTGCCATTTTGTAGACCATGACGGAAAGCCGTAGCGTTCTATTTTCCTGATGGCGATTTCATGTGGAACTTTATCAAATGCTTTTGAGAAATCTATGTAAATGGCATCTACTTGTTGCTTTTTGCTGATAGCTGTCTAAAGTGTGGCAGAGTAGCTCATCAGATTCGAGACCGTTGACCTTTTTTTTCGTGAAACCATGTTGGTGTTCGGTTATTATTGGTTTAGCAGCGTTGTAAAGCCTCTCGTAGATAATTGACTCAAACACCTTTGACAAGCAACAGAGAATCGAAATAGGTCTGTAGTTCTCCACGCTATGACTGTTTCCCGATTTGTGTATTGGTGTTATAACGGCCGTCTTCCAAATGCTAGGAAAAATACCTTCGTTAAGTGACCGATTAAAGATGATTTGCAGTGGTTCGGCAAGTGATTCCGCAATGCCCAGTATAAGACACGGCAGAATGCCATCTGGGCCTGGTCCTTTCGACGGATCGATAGTTTTTAGAGCTGTCAAAATTTCAAGCGGCTGAGGAAGGTTGATGTCAAATGCAAGCAATGTTTCGAAGTTTTCGTTTGTAGCAGGTGGCATTTGTGTTGAATAAACGCTTTTAAAAAAATCTGCAAAAAGGTTTACAGACTCACAGGCAGTTTCGGAGGAGCGCCCGTCAAACGATACTCGCGATGGAAAGCTGCTGGTACGACGCCTAGACTAGATAAATTTCCAGAATTCAGAAGGGTTGCTTTTCACTTCCCTCTCCAGAACATTGACGTATCTCCGGAAAAGAGTGCTGCGTAACGCTGAGTAATCAGCTTCCGTTGATGCTAGATCGGCTTTGTTTGCTGCTGTTTTATTCAAGAAGTATCGTTAGCGTATCTTGCGTAGTCTGTTTCTTAAACGACGAAGGTCGGCGTTCCACCAAGGTTGCTTGTACGACTGATGTTGGAAAGAAGAACCCGAAACAGCTTCATCGGGATAAAGGCTACCAATAAGCTGTGACCAATCTATGGATGCTAGTGCTTCTATTACGAGGCGAAAATAACATCTTTTGAAATCGAGGTCGAGATGATATTCGTCTTCGATTACAGCATTTTCTTCTAAGCAATCGAGTAAAACAACATGCGGTTGGTGATGGTGGTCAGTTGGCAAGATAGAATTCGGGGGATCCACAATCTCGGCTATCTCAGGTCTGTTTGTGAAGATCAAGTCAAGAACTCTACCGTTTGCGTTTTCTCTTGAGCACATTTGAGATAGCCCAGCAGCTAAAGTCGTCTCGACAACTGTCAACTCTGATTCGGTGGATGCGTTCAACAGAAGATACCCGTTCGTGATTTCATCAATGCTCCACATAAGATTCAGAAGATTATAGTCTCCAGCAACGATAACAACATCATTTTCGGACATAATTCTTTCAATGGCTGTGCAGTGCGTCGCATTAGTAGATACGTCAGTATTAGGACGGAAATAAGCACAGCAGAGATACAAATTTCTTCGGTGTTGTTTGATTTTGACGAGTACTTGCTCTAGGCATTCGCAATTTTCAACAGTAAATGGAGTTGCTTCGATACCTTGCTTGACGGCAATGAGCACTCCACCGCCACGTTGCAAATGACTTGTCTGTGAGTTACGGTCACATCGGTAAATATTATAACTATCAGTCAGCTCGGAGTTATCAATGTCTTCTCGCAACCATGTTTCAGTTGTCATTATAATATCGTAATCAGAGGTCATCAGTGCAAGAAGGAAATCATTAGTTTTGGTGCGCATGCCACCAGAAAACGGTTAACTGCTGTTGGTAGGAAGCACTTGGTGCCGAAGCTGCGAAATTTTGTGATTCGGGAATAGCGTGAAATGTGGAACCTGGTGAATTATTTATTGGACTGGAGAAGCGTATGGGGTGGATTCTTGTTGCGTGGATATAGTTCGGGCGGACTGCGATAGTGGAGCTGCTCGATGATTCTGGGGTATAGTAAGTTGTATTTGGGGTGTAGCGAGTTGAGAGGAGAACTTCAGAAAATCCTGCCTAGGTTTCGTATCAATGAATTCGCGAAATCGAATACCAGCCGGCCGTGTTTCAGTTGACAGTGCCTTTGGTTTCAAATCCATTGGTATGCCCACTTTATATGACATGAACGATAACGAACGAACGTCTCTTCCCTTCGGAATCAATTTTGCGAGAATTTAGAAAGAAATGAAATTTATGTATGCATATTGCCACCATTTTGGTGGCTAAAAGCTGGTTTTTCAACTTTCATACCCTCATTCTATAATGTAAATGGAACGTATATCAAACTAGTTAAAGAATGTAGCTACAAAAATGTTTACTGGGAAGTAGATTTTTCAGCATGAGTCGTACACTTGTGCATATAGGCTTTCCAAGTTGGACAATAATGTCGAGTGCTAAAAAAAACGAGTTTTGCAACGGGTTGCATACAAAATTTAATGCAAAATCGAAAAATTTCCTTGAAAATCCAATAACTAACCTATAAGAAGCGCATGTTATAAAAAAAGCACATGTGGTCGACCCTGGCCGCCTGAAATTTTCTGATCAACTGGATCGTGAAAGATACTCTACGACCCTGAAAACATTATCGAAAAGTAAAACTTTTTGACACTGTTTTCAGTGTTGAAAAAAATATTTCTTTAGCATTAACTAGTATAAAATCGATTTTCTGCAATGAGTTGCCTACACAATTTAATGCAAATTCGAAAATTAAAAATTTATTAAACAACCTACAAGAAGCGCATCTTAACAGATAACCGCATGTGGCCAATTATGCCAATGGTCTTAACATTTCTCATCTAGTAGTTAGGTTTTGGACTGTACTTTTGCAAATAAAAAAAACAGTGTCAAACACTTCTGGTCTGGATACTGTTTTCAGGGTCGAAAAGTTCATTTTTCCAGCACTGAATCGCTTGAAAGTATGTGTGGTATATCTTCCCGGATCTTTGACACATCACATAAGTTAAGGCTGTCAAAAAAAATCTTGCAACCTTAACATAGGTATGCTAAATTTTTCAATATCTACATGTTCTAAGTTCGACTGTTGAATCTGAAGAATGCAACCCTGATAAAAATTTAAATCCTCTTCAATTTTATTTCTCCAACACTTGTGAGTAATCTACATAATCGAAAAAAGTAAACGCAACCATCCGCAAATCCCTTAATAAGTAAGAGACAGACGTCGCTTTTACATAACCGCAATTAAAAGTTTGCGACAATTTCGAATGCAAACGGGGAATGAAATAGTTAGTTAGCTCTTCGGATTAGACTTTCACCCGCTTTTCCTTCTAATTGTGTGAAGTAGCTTATTTTTTCTCTTGATTTGCTGATGTTGTTATGCGCAGCACCCCCGCCCGTTCGGAAACCGGATATGCGATTGCGCCTAAACCTCTATACGCGCGCCTGATGCCGCCTCAGCAATTTTAATGGATTGGCTAAGCCTGGCACCCATCCAAAAGAGGAACATGTGCCGTGGAGGGAAATGAGAGAAAAAGTTCGCGCAACCGCCTCACTTGTATGGTATTGGTGGTTAATTTTACTCTTTTTTGTGCTATTTGAAACCTCAATCGTTAATGGCAAAAAGTCCGTAGCGATCGTTTGCACTTATCTTAGCGCATGACAAGTAGCAGGTGACAGAAAGCGCCCGACTGCTTATGTTTGACAACTCATGTTGATGGGCTAGTTTGCCATTGATTGGAAACATAACCTCAAATTGAGCATCTCTATGATGAATAAAAAATTTATACAAGCTGATCGATTTTTGCGTTGAACGGCATTGTAAATACAAAGACAATAATTTTTTTTCAGTATTGCTGTAATTATAGGACTTCAAGTTTCAAGTCATTTGCATATAAAGTACTTGATCGTTAGTCGGAAGGTTTTTCATCGGACACGCTCGGAGATCGGACGATTTTTGGAGCTGATTCCAATGCCAGTTTTTCTCAAAGATCGGACATTTTGATAAAATAATTCTACATTTTGCTTGGGTGCTCGAGTCTTTATGCCAGTTTTCCTTCTCAATCTTATCATCTTTGGTTCAAAACACTTTTCTCGTTCTTCGTCAATACACGATATTTATTTCCCCAAAAAAGTTATTGCTTTCATTCGTCTATCTGTACAATTACGCAATGGGTAACATAAACTCGGTATTGTTTTTTTCCCAAAAAAGTAGGTATGTAATCTTTCGTCGTTTTGGGATGATTCCTCGCACGGCAATTGCCCCCATAGTAAATCACAGTAAAAGCTCAAAACACCAAAACCCAATCCGACACGGGAAAGTGATAAAACCTGAACTAAACCAACGAACTATGGAAGTAATGTTACGTTCAATTACGCGTAGCTTTTCCCTTTAATTTTGTTGCCCCCACAGCAATCAAAAGTCGAGCGGCAAACAGCATAGAAAAGATTATGCTGTTTGTTTTTTCGTTTTTTTTTTTTGGGTTTTCGGTTGGGCGTTTTGGTGCATTGCAATGCAATGCGAGCATTAAGCGATTGATGATTAATTTTGTTTTCCTCTTTTTCTCTATCTTTTCCTCCACAGGTAAGTTCAACGATCTATATGAGGTAACCCGGCCGCAGCTAGGTCTATGTAGCTGGAGAAAAACGGCTAAATTGCTGAATTGTGCCGGCTAGCTGTTGAAAAGTTGGGTTGAGGGTTATGCAGTTAAAGGTCTGTAGCACCAAGCCAATCATCGAGTTTATAGAAAAAAAAACTAAAGGAAGAGGTGATTGGATGCCGCCATTTGAAAGGTGCTTGGTAAGCTACTGAAGGTGTAACAAGGTACGTTAAGACGATATCATAGTTGCTGAAGAGGAAGGTGATGATGTACAAAGTATAGAGGCTTTCTGCGGTATGCCAGATCCAGTGGAAGGTCATACCTGTACTCCATCTGCATGTCGTGACCAGTCAACCGCGGCCATGTCGGAATGTCGGAACGGAACGATACTGTGGTCAATTTCAATGGCATTGAGAAGGGAGGAGGTCTGAGTGTTAGAATAAATATGTTGGGATCGATGCCAATAAAAATAAACTAATTGAAACTTACTTATTGATTGAGGTTTTCAAAAAACATGCATTGATTTCAGTTCAACTGATGAGAAAACTTTAAAGTTGAATATCAAAAAACTAGAACACATTTTTCATTGGCGTATGCAAACTCTCTAATACTTCAACACTCTCAGACGTCTTAAAACAATTTAGGATGTTTAAAAATGACACATGAACATTTTTTACCCGTTCATCAAGTCTGACACAATTTCCCTCAAAACTCATTTCAATTAATTTTCAGTGTCTCAAATTAAATTCATAATTTCAAATCAAGGATTGAGAAACAAATTACAATAAAATTCAAATTCAAAATTGTTATCAGAGCCAAAACAGGAATTGGAAAATTTATAACTTAAAAGTAAATGTTTATTTCAATTCCATATCACTAAAACACAAAAAAAAATCGTTTTAATACAAAGTGGCGAAAAATTTAAAAATGTAATGTAGATTACAATTTTAAATAAGCAATAAGATTCTCTTCAGATCAAATATTTAAAAAAGAAATGATCAAAACCCATAATCATAAATGTGGAGAATCTGAGATTAGAAACATTCATGGTTAGATGAAATTCGCAATTCAGAGAGTTTTTTTATGATTCAAATAACTTGAGAATATTTGATTTACTTTTAAGAGGGTAGCTTTAAAATAAAAGTACATATACAAAAATCAATAGTTTGAAACTTGGGGTAAATTAGTTCAAAATGTTGACCTTAGACCGTATTTGGAATGGAAATTCAATTAAGGAACTCAGTATTGCCGATTTGTCAAATTTAAACAACTACAAACAATAGTATGTATGTATGTTGGTTATCCATAATGGGTGCACGGATTCACTGCAGTTCCTGTCTAAGTATGTACTCACAAGCATTCTTAGATTATTAAGTTCGGCATACAACATACCCGGACCCCATGGCTTCATATAAACTGTTATGGAGTGAATGTATTGTGTTGATGTACATAGGTATATTTTGGAAGAACCAGTCAATCAGGTGGGCTAGTTTACTTACAAGTATTCCAGCATCCATGTATATACCAGGCCAGCAGGTAACTGATGGGATTCGAACCTAATAGTTTTCTTGCCGATACCGGAAATCGAATCGAGTACGCCTGGCATACTAAAATCAGACTCGCGCCAGCCTATCCACTAGACTACATTGGCGCTTAAATTAAGCAACTTAAAAGGATAGTTGTAAGATTTTTTTTTGCAAATTAATTTTCGGAAAAAAGTGTAGGGTGTGTAAACCAACGCAAATTTAAGAGATGATCGCAAAGCTAACATTAATTTTACTTCATTCATACTCATACTTATGCTTATAAAGTGTGCATTCCAGATTGTACGGTTTTATTTATTTAATTCCCAGTAAAGCTCAATAATCACCTCAATAATACCCAGAATCTACCCGGATATTGCTTAGATAGAATCCTGGAATGTGAGTTATAACAACTTTTTGTTAATATAACCTTTCAAAGCTGTACGGATCAATATGATAATTGAGATATGGAATACAGCGATGCAAAGAAAGATTTTGATGTATTTTTTTAAGTAAGAATTTTTTCTACCGAAAAATCCGGGATTGAGGTTTAATTAACAAATCTTCTTAATTTTGTTATATTGAGAAATAAAAATACATTACCTATACAATACATCATTAGAATCGATCGACATTTGCGGCCACGGGAACGACAACAATCTACAGATCAAATTTCCTCGAAACGGATATTTTACGAACATTTTGGAGGGCTAAGTAAACATGAATCTGTACACGAGGATGGTAAAAATCCACTCGTTCACTCAATCTCGATACACTCTTCAACGATCTAGACTGTACATAAATAATCTATGATAATTTGCATATTCCTCACAAATAATGGTTGAATTTATAGTTATTGCATTGTACCTTGTTATTGCAATGTACCTTACAATGTACCTTGTAAATATTTTAGCAACTTGCAGCGAATAAAGCATTATTTTATGATTATGAAATTATGATTTTATGATTAACCATAAAATAATGCATTATTCGCTCCAAGGTGCTGGAATATTTTTCTTATATAATAAATAAGAGAAACTGATGAATGATTAATTGTAGGGTATGCATTTCAGATTCCCCTGATTTATTCGGGCATCCCTGGTTTTCGAAGTAGTGGACAAATAAAGCAAATTAAGGTCTTAATTATGCTAATTTTTTTGTGATTATTTTATCCATTTTTTCTTGAGTTTGAAAGAGATTTTAATTCTATTGACGTGTTTCGATAAGAAAATTAAATTTTTTAAGGGGTTTTAGTCACTTTCTTATAATTTATTTAAATTTATTATCAAATTCTGCTAAGATTTGGCCGAATTTTATATTGAAAAATTCGAGTTGAAATGCCCAGGTATTGTAAAAATTTGTTCACCCAAAATATTGCGGGATTAATTCTGCAAGGCTTATTCTAGGGGGGGCCCTCAACTTACAGTAGATTGAAACCCCCTTACCTGTTATATAAAACATTTTAATCATTTTAAGTATTTTGTTCTAATCTTAAAACATGTATTGACTTTTTCGGGGGATGGCTTCACTTTGTCTTAGGTTAGTCAGAATAAAAAAAACAGAAATTATCAGTTTGTCAACAAAATTTTGTAGAAATTTGATAAAGTAATAATAAACTTTAAAAATCCTTTTAAATCATATTTTTTCTTGGGCTTTGTTAGGAATAAAATTAATAAAACCAGGAAATCTGGAATGTTCAATTTTTAAGCATAAGTATGAGTATGAATAATGCAAAATTAATCTTTGTTTTTTGTCTCCTATTGAATTTTTATTCCAATTTGAATCTAAGATTTGAAATTCTAATTGAAACTTTTCCACCGTATTAAGCCCAAATTTCATGCTTTGATTATGATGTACTTTTTTTTTAAAAAAATTTCCCTCTACTAAAGGAAATACCCTGAATTCATCATATAATTCTTTAAGGGGGGGGGTAGGGTCTAACACTTTCAAAAAATCGATTTTTTTATTTTTTTATTTTCTTATTGTAAAACATTTCAAGAATGTTGTGTCAAATTTTCAAGTCAATTGAAGCAAAACTGTAGAAGTTATAGGCCTTTATCTCCTCCTATCTAATACTGCAAGAAAGCAAGAGCAGAAACTTCAAACGCGTTTTTCTCGAAAGCACATTTTTAAAGTCCGTGGACATCGTCATTTGAAAACTACTTATCCGATTCTTTTCAAATTTGAAACATATTTTCTACATATAAAATACCAGACCCCAACGTTTTTCTTTTTTGATTTTTTTACTTTGGGGAGATTTTACAGGTGAAAAATGGCGGATTTTTAAGTGAAAAATCATAGTTTTTACTTCAAACAGCCACAAAAATTTCATAAAAATATTTTTAAGTAAAATAAAAACGTTGGGGTCCAGAAAAACATCTATTAAAAGTATTTTGCTCTGATTTTTTGACATCAGATGATTCTGTGCTGAGATACAGTGTCCACCGCAAATCGTGTTTTCTAAAATTCATCCTCGAAAGTGCTCCGTCACCGGCTCATTTTTCAATATTTTTCTACGAAAAAATTACTAAATGTTCTTTTAACAATGCTTTGTATAATGCAAAAAATTTTAATACATTTGTTTGAACGATAGCTCTAGAAAAAAATCGTGAAAATGGTGTTATTTTTATACCCGTTAGACCCTACCCCCCCCCTTAAATGATTATTCTCAAATTATTATTATAAAAATTTCCTATATTTTCAATCTTATCTTATTCCATTATATTATCGTTCAAGTTTCTGATTCGTTGTCTTGAAAATTTAATTTCCACTCTGAATAATTGTTTGATAAGGTATCTTTTGTTACATTTAAAAGAACTTTTGACATAAGCTTCTTAAATGTTTTTAGAACTTTTTATTCTAAATATATCAATGATTTTTAATTTCAAGTTTTAATCCGCATTAAAATTTAAAAATTTCAACATATTACTTGAACACGTTTTTTTTTGTGTTTCAAAGATATGTAAGTGAAATAAACATTTGGATTTTAATTATAAATTTTGCAATTCCTTCTTTTGTAACTTTGATTGTCAATTTTGTATTTTAATATCATTTGTAATTTGATAGTACGATTTTAATTTGATACTTTGAATTGTGGGATGGTATGAATAAACCCAAGAGGCTGAAATCCCAATTATACAGTGAGCGAAATAAGAATAGCACCACTATGTGTTTTGCTTGTTAAAATATGAATGATTGAAAATTACGAAAATTTTCTTGCACAGTTTGTTCTGAATTGCTTAACGGATAAATCAAGCATAATTTTACTTTTTTGGACGTAGCAGTTGGCGTTGAGGACCAAATATGTGAAAAAGGGTGCGAAATAAGAATAGCACCACTTGAGTTTTTCAACAAAAACAAGATTATTTTTAAAAATTTACTGTGTAAAAGTGAATAATTATGCTTCCACAAATTATTTGAATGGATAACTGCATTTTAAGGAGTTTTCCAGAATGCCAAAGGTTTTCAAATGTTTTAAAAGGGGGTTTTAAGAGATGGATGGAATTTGATATTTGAGCTGTAATTTTTTACCAAACTACTTTCTTTCTTCATCAAAATGACGTGAAATGATGAAACAAACATTCGGGATGAATTTTGAATCAGATAAAAAAATAGATTAGAAATCAAAAACTTCGATTTTGGTCAGTAAATTACTCTTTTCAAGTATCAAGTCGTAGATGGCAGCACTATCTTGCAATTCAAACCAAGTGAAGTATCAATATTGATTCTCTAGGTTTATTTAGGCCCATATTCATCATTTTGAGGTATTTTCCAATCATAGTTTTGTGGAAATTCACGCTGCAGAAAGCTTTTCCGGATTTGCAAAAGAATCACCTGCATAAGAATGTACAACCGCCAAAATTCCTGCTCATCTCAACTTCCGATTCAAAACTAGAGAAATAGTGTTTGACTATTAAAAAACATTAGTATTTTTGAATTCCAACCTGCTTTTTGGATTCAAACTTAGCCTTAAATCTATGTTTCATCATTTTGCATCATACTTATGAATAGGGGAGAGTGGGGATACTTGATCCCCTTTTCTTATTTTCACCATATCTTTTTGGAAAAATTTAGCAACTCGCCGTCTTTTACATTTTCTGACAGCTTGTAACTTCAAGTTTCTATGCTCCAAAAATTAGAACGATACTTGAACCCGTTGATGAACTAGAAGCATCTTCGTGGGAGTAAAAAAATTGCGATTTTTCTGAAGTTAGGGGAGACTTGATCCCCTATTGAAGGAGACCTGATCTTTTATTAAGGATGCCCTAATCCTTGTATAAAAATCAAACAAAACCCCAAGATAGAATGTTAATTGACTATTTTGGTCATGTTTGTTCTTATTTCACAATTTATACCAGACATAAGAAGAAAATTCTATAACTTTATCTCAACGCTAATAACATTGCATACTTAAAGGCGCGATTTTTTATAATTAAGAAAAAATTAATTATTTTTGCTCTTTTCTTCAGACAATTGTTTGATAAATATTAGTTTTTGGATAAATATAAGTAATTTCTTAATCAGCAATCATAACGATCAATTTTTTTTATTTTTTTTTTTTAATTGTAAACCTATTTATTAAACACTACAAATTTGATTCAGAAAATTAACTATTTTTGCTCTTTTCTTCAGACAATTGTTTGATAAATATTAGTTTTGGGATAAATATTAGTAATTTCTTAATCAGCAATCATAACGATCAATTCAGAAGAAGAATATGTCATTTGGAAGGGGGATCAATTGTACCCATAATCAACATTTTAGAAAACTTTTTCTGAAAAACGTTGAGAGTTTTCCATTGCTTTGAAAATATGGCATTATGAAATTCGTTTTACGCTCGAACGATTGATACATTAGAACATATATTTTTTTCATAATTTTCCCATGTAAGGAACATTTTAAAGTGATGAAAAAAGATCTTCAAGTTACATTTTGTGAAATTTTTCAAACAAAGTTCAATTACTCAAACAATTATTTTGTTAAAATTTTTTAAACTATAAGCATAGTTATTTTGCACATTTTGGCCCATTTTTCTAGAACATTTGATCTTTGTAAGACATTCCAGTTTTGAGATATAGCTAAGGAATCAAGTATCCCCAGGGATCAAATATGCTCATTCTCCCCTATTAATGAAGAAATCAAGCCGTTTGATAAAGTTTTATAGCTCAAATATCAAATTCCTTAACGCTAGAGGAGCATCTCTTAAAACCTCCTTTTAATACCTTTGAAAACCTTTGGAATTCTGGAAAACTCCTAAAATGCAGTTATCTATTCAAATAATTTGTGGAAGCATTATTATTCACTTTTACATAGTAAATTTTTAAAAATAATCTTGTTTTTGTTGAAAAACTCAAGTGGTGCTATTCTTATTTCGCACCCCTTTTTCACATTTTTGGTCCTCAACGCCAATTGCTGCGTCCAAAAAAAGTAAAATTATGCATGATTTATCCGTTAAGCAATTCAGAACAAACTGTGGATGAAAATTTTCGTAATTTTCAATCATTCATATTTTAACAAGCAAAACATATAGTGGTGCTATTCTTATTTCGCTCACTGTATCAACAAAATAAAAACAACACTTTAAATTGTGGGTTTGAAAATAGTCGGTTTTTAGTTTTTGAATTTTTCTGTTGAACTGTTTGTTTTTCCATGTAATTTGATCTTCATTGTGTTTTTTTTTTAAATTTTAGATTCTTTGTCAGATGTTTTTATGTTATATCCCAATAGTCATGAGGGAAATATGAATTCTTCATATCAAGTGATGGATAACTGTCTGGCGATAACAGCAAACTACTGTCTGGCTCAAATAGAAAGTTATCTTTCCCCTAACTGTTATGTGTAAGTTTGTAAAAGGATTTGAACGCTGCTGACTTGTTTAGATAAAAGCGAAAATTTAAGATGTTTTTAATCACTTTCTTTAAGGTTTCTTTTAATAATCACTGGATTCTTCTTAGATTTGTCCGGAGATTGTGTTAAAAGGATCGAAATCAAATAACCAGATTTTGACAAATTTTAAAAATAATGTGCTTATTTGGTCAGCCAACAAAAATGCGGGAAAAATTTTTTACACTGGGGGCCCTCTTAACTTCTATTATAAAGAAAATATTCGAGATATTATTTCACGGGGGACGCTTACCTGTTACATTTTCAGTTTTTATTGCGATTTCTAGTTTCATTTTTTTTCTTAGATTTCTAGCACTTTAACTAGTATGAATAAAGTAATATTTTATTTTAACCTGCCCCTCCCCCTGAATATAATATAATTTTTATGAAGAGATTAACCACTTAATTTATGTTCGTTACTTAATTTATCGGCCTTATCGGTGAAAAGTGATGCCTACTATTTATCTTTATGTTCGTTTGCACTGCAAATTTCCGCTTGTGGGGCGAACCAAGCTTGGCCTACTATTGTGTGCGGTGGAAGATGCAACTCTATCTATTATTCAATTCATAGAAGCTGGCCCGTGCTGAACAAAAATTTGGTCCTTTTCATCGTTTAATCGGTCGTTTAATAAAGCATACTTACAATTGAAGACAAAATAAAATTAGAATCTTCGTTTGTGTAAGGAAATTTTTTGGTTAAAGTTAAGATTGGTGTGGTAAAATTCATATAAAAGAGTGGGGAATCATGGGCCACTTTTTTCTATGCCACGAAACTTCTTTATAATAAAAGATAAAATGAAAATAAAAAATGATATGGCAATTTTTTTAAAATTTTTAATAAGTTATTTTTTTAAAGCTCTAACTAATTTAAAAAAAGCAATATTTTTTGGATTTTGAAGAATGGTGGGGAATCGTGGACTACCAAATCCAAATTTACCAAATAACATGCAAAGTTTATGAGTTGACCCAAAACTCTAAATATTTTCGCTGGCAACGGTTTGCATGCATTAAGGAAAAACTTGCGCTCTCTCGCATACTTTCAGGATGTACGAATAAGGTGTTTAATATCGTCCAATTTGTATAATTCTCATCGCTTAAGCCAGAAATTAAAAATATATGTGTTTTTTTTAGTTTTGTGCGATGATTCTTTAATGTATATTTTGTTGAGAAATATACCTACAATAATGTTTGCTGGGAAGGTATCCCACAAAATGTGGCCCATGATTCCCCACATGCTAAGATTTGCAATTTCATCAAAAATTCCTTTTCCCGTGAAAGAACATGACATTACTAAGATCACAAGCTTATGAGCATATTTTTGTACTGAACTTTAGGTTCCCCATCGATGCAATCAGTGGGTGCTTGTTTAAATATGTAAGTA
Organism: Uranotaenia lowii; assembly: GCF_029784155.1. Classification (NCBI taxonomy): domain Eukaryota; kingdom Metazoa; phylum Arthropoda; class Insecta; order Diptera; family Culicidae; genus Uranotaenia; species Uranotaenia lowii. The sequence continues at coordinate 308,722,031 of NC_073693.1, read as the reverse complement.
ATATTTTTTCAAATTTTTTTAATCTTGATGAATAAAAAAGCATATGATGCGTATCTAGGTCAACAACATATGCTTACGCAAAGTGACGGCGATGACAGTTGGATTGAGATTTTTAACTCAACACACATCTGAGATATTGATAGAGGCCCACGTTTTCCAATGGCCTACCCCACTCTACCTTACTAAACTTTCAAAATCTACTATGTTCTATTATTTTTCTAATGAAAATTCGAATTCAAATTAAATCCTCTCAAAAGCTGTGGTATAGGCAATAAATATTTCTGAAAAGTCAATTTCAGCTCCTAAGCTTTTTTTTCAGCATCTCTAATCTAGCCATTCACCTCTGTACCAATCCCTGGCTTTGATTTCAAACGATCACTTTTCACTTTCTATCGATCAAAAATGTTTCATCAAATCAACCGGGTCTCCAATAGGGGGTAATTCCAGATTGAATGCCCTCCCGTTTGCAGCAATTAGAAACTAAACCAGATTAACTGCCCCGAGAGCATCGAAAACAAATTGCTGCGCGCCGCTCGCAGAACAACAATTGCATCAGCCTGGGGGTCGACTAATGATCTCTATTAAAGGAAGAGTGGAGTTAAAGTTTTTAAAGTGAAATAAATCGAGAAAAAAACCAATCACCTTGCATTGTTTCTCTCGTTTTACAAATTTGCACATGTGTGAACTAGAGGAAAACTTTGTAGGCAGCCCCAAGACTAGATTTGGTATCTAGAGTCTAGTCGAGTCTTGATGGGTTCATTCATTTCGGTTTCAACTGGAAATTAGTTCGGTTTGGTCGGAAAATTTCCCATCATGCCACTATCCACTGCTGGCTTGAAGCTAAGTAGTGCAAATGGTTTTAAAAACCAAAACAAACCGCTCTCGCTCGGTGCAGCCGGAATATGATGCAAAAATTTATTTATTGCACCTGCAGTGCGAACCGGTTTGCAGTTTCTAGACTTCTGAAAGGTTGTAGGTATCTACCCAGTTTATTCAAGTGTGAGACATTTAGTGGTGCTTAAAGAGATTGTGCCTCAAAGAGTCTTTTAAGAGCACGCCGTCTTTACTAAAAACATTTCCTCTTAACATAGGCTTGAGAATTTTCAAACCAATGCATGGATGATCTAATGCATTCTAAATAATTTGAAAATCTTATATAAGTTAAAACTTTCAACAGTTTACATTCGGCATATATTTTTCTAAATTTTATTGAAACTGTGTGCAGTGAGTTCCTAATCTTATTACTTTTATTTTCATTTTTGTCTTTGAATAACTGAAGCTGACTTTTTAAGGCTAGCCAACTTTATAATTGCTTTTCGCTATCTTGTGCCTAGATCTTTTTCGTCTTTTAAAAAAGCCTTAAGGGTTGGCTTCAAAGCTACACAAACAACCGTCTAGTCTAGGTCGTTGTCTCCAATGAATGTCTATGCCCCCGTTAAATTGGTTCAAACCCCAACGTTTGCGAAATTCGGCAGCCGCCCGTATGAAGTGAATTTCACATGCGCCTGTCAACAATTGTCTCGCTGCTCTGCAATTTGTCCTATGAGAGAGATTCGCACGCAGCATCCGCGAATGGGAGGACATTGCTTCATCGATTCATTCACTAGCGCTCAAAATGGTGAAGACAAATAGAACAACAACAATGGCGATATTGTCATTAACAGTTGGGTTTGGACGATTAGTTTTATCTTCAGTTTAAGGTAGTGAATGTTCGTTGTGGGGTCTTTGACATCCCCTCACATGGTAAAGTCTGAGCTAAATTTAAAAATTTAACAATGCTTCGAATTAGCCTTTTCCGTTTCGAATGGTTAACATCTAGGGAATGTGGCAGCTCTCTTTTAAATGTTGAAATCAATTATCCAAAACAGCCCACGCTTCAGTTGAATGGTTTGTTTACGATCTTGATCGTAAACCATATTTTGAAAGGTCAATTAGAATTGATTTATGGTCTCGGTTTGATATTCACCCATTCCCAGATTTATACCGATTTGTGTGATTGGAGCTTTTGTTTAGTGATTGAGATGGATTGGCCGAAAAATGGTTGAGGTGGACTAAATAATATACTTCAGCTATACTTATAAATCTTATTGATCATACATTCATCATAAACAATAAATATTATTTGCAATATGAGTTGAAGGGGAGGGGTCTTCGAATTTCAAGTTTAGTGAGCAATAATCACATTATCATAAACACTCAATGAAAAAGGAATTTTATTCCATCCTGCTATTATTTTTTTTATTTATTTACATAGTATTCCGTCTCACGACATAACTGCCTTCCATCTTGCTACTAAAACCATAATTCAAATTAAAAAAAGATAAAAATGATAACATGAAAATAAATGATTATGTAAATTATTTAAAAAAAAATATCGTTTATAATCAAAAACAAAAAATAGACTGATTTTTTTTTCAAATTATTCTAAATAATATTGACCCATTCCAAGCATTCCAAGCACCCGATTATTATATAAATAAATTGCACGCCATAAGATATTATTTCTTGAGCTTCATTTTCTCTCAAAATATTTTCAGCCAACTTTTTTAGAATTCAGTATGTTATTGTTCAAGGTGTGAGTATGAAAAAAAATGATTTCAACTATTATCCTTTACTGAAACATAACTTCGTCAAAAATCTAGCTATGTCAAAAAAAAAAAAAAAAAAAATAGAACATGATGTTAAAAAAGCTATCTTTTAAGCATGATATGAGATAAAGTATAATCACTGCATGTTAACGCTCTTGAATAGGTGATTAAAGGTATCTATTTTAAAGCGTTATGACGTTACGGGAATTCTACTGTTTTTTCAATTCATGATTTCTTAAACGTCACATATTGTTGAAAATTGGGGGTCTTTTTGAACTTTTTGAAAGGAATTCAATGCAATTTTCAGAATGAAAATCGATTCAGAAGGTTGTGAGTTGTCCCCGGGTAAAGAGTGCGTTGTGACGTCACGAAAATTAATTTGCTATTTTTCGAAAACGTTCAAGACGTTTTATTCCAATACTATTGTAGTATTTCTTCTAGTTTAACATTACAATCCACTTCAAAAAAAGAATTCTATTTTCAAATTTTTTACGTAAATAAGAAACTTTTTGTCACATAAACACGGTTGTTTTGAAACGTTTCTAATAAAAACATAATAAATTGCACTTGTTGAACACTTGGTTCGAGAATCATGGAAATAAAATTCTCATCGATTTTATAAAATAACTTTTGGGAGTCTTGGATCAGGTAGTTATCTGTGATTTGAATTAAAATCTTTAAAAAAGATCAAGTTCTTCATATATCTATATTAGAATTAGAAAACTGCTAATAGCTTGTATTACTTGCTAGCATTATGATAAAACAAAAATAAATAAATGAAATGGATGCAATGAGATTCAAAAACCATTTGAACATGTTAAATTTTATAGATAAACTTTTTATATCAAACATAAAACTTTCATCTATTTAAAAATGAATGTTTGTCTGTCTGTCTGTTCCCTATAGGCTCGAAAACTACTGAACCGATCAATGTGAAATTTTGTATGTAAAAGTTGCGGGGTCGGAAATGGTTTCTAAAATACTTTCAAATCACTCCGACTATAAAGAAGGGGGGCTCCCATACCAAATAATAAAAATATGACACAATTCGAACCAATTCCGGAAACTACTAAACCGATCAATGTTAAAATTTCACATGTGTGTACCCGTTTTCAAGACCGAAAATGGTTTCTATCATACTTTCAGACCCCTTCTAATCTATAAAGAAGGGGTAGAGGGGTCTCCCATACAAAATTACCAAAAGTTTGACACAAGTTTTGGAAAACAATAAACCGATCAACGTGAAATTTCTTATATAGCCGTTTTCAAGACCGGCAATGGTTTCTATAAAACTTTGGAACTTTTCCGAATCCGAAAAGGAAGGGGGGCTCCCATACAAAATTAACAAAAAATTTACAAAATTTTAACAATCTTTGAAGAATTTTTGTTAAAGTAGATAAACGGACTCGTTTTGAGATGATGAGATGGTTTATTGAATTGACAAATAAGTTTTTACAGAAAAAGATGATATAATGTATTCATAGACGCTTACCATTTAAATGAATGAAAAATCTCATATTCAATAAATGTAACATACATATTTTTAACAAAACCAATGTCTAGGTGTTTTCATAAAATTTATAACATTTTTTTTTACTATGTACATGTACAAATTTGCCTGAATTTAAAACTCCTACCAGTTCAAAAAGGAGCGATTTTGTTCTTAATTCAAAGGTTTTACGTATTGTATTGAAGATCCCTCCTATTTTTTTTTCTAAACGGTGGCTCCTTCAACCTTCAAACCTTCAAGTTTTGTTGAGACTCAAAACAATCTGAACGCTCAGATGACATGAAAAATAGTGTGCTTTTGAATAATGTAATTTGATTCAAAAGGAAGTATATTTTAATTATAATAATTATAAAGAACTTTTGAAATGATTTTGTAGAACTTAATTTTTTTCATAAAAAGGGTAGAAAAGCACACAGGGTCAACTAGTATTTCCACTTAAAAGCAAGTAACTAAAAATCCAAATCAAACCCCTTATTAAAATCCCACAAAATAGACTTTTAACTGAATTACAAAATTATACAAATTAAAATATGTACTTGGTCCCATGCGAAATTTGGACCAGATATAACCTGACTTTTGTAAGGAATTATGTGGATTTTGTATGAGACGAACAAAAAAATACAGCTTTTTACCAGTTTTCATAGTTAAAGCTTCATGGAAAACTTTAATAAAAAGAAATCGGCTGATACTAGAAATCGGCTGATACCCAGCCAAAGGCTGGAAGTCTCTCTAATAAAGACGAAAAAAAAATCGGCTGAAAGAGGCTTAAGAAATCGGTGCAAAACTGGATTTTCAAGCTCCTTCCAAACAAAATCAAAACCTGAATATAAATTCCAGATAAGAATTCCTATAAATTTGAAACCTAAAGCGAAACTTGATATCAGTACCCTCAACCAGAAATTTCTTGTTTGATTCTGAATTTATGGTTTTCAATATGATTTCGTTTTTCAATTATAAATTCTCATTTGAATTTATGAACTTAAATGACATAGTGATTTAAGGAATTGTTTCAAATTTTTTTTATGGAATTTTTCTTAATTTTAAACTCTGTCTGTAAATTTTCAATAAAAATATCAAATTCAAATCCTAAAAATGGTTTGAATTTTGAATATTTTCTTTGCATGATCCTAAACTATAAGTTTCGAATTTGACAACCATCTTATTTTAATTAGAAATGCAAAAATAAGATTCGAATCAGAATTCTATATCAATTATGATCTAAACTGAAAATCCAGAACATTAAACTGGATAACTACTTGGTATTTTTTGGCAAGTATCCAGGCTGGGCAATTCCGAGATATTTGATCCTAAAAACTTGAAAAATCCGGGCATATTGTTCCAAACTTTTCCTAAAAATGAGGCCAATATTCAGGCAAATTTTGGAATTATTCTATTAAAAGAAAGAAAAAAAAATACTTGGGATACTGTTTTTTTCTATCGAAACACATCTGCCGATTCAGAATCATAAAATCGTTCATATGTATTTCGACGAAATTTGTTTTAAAAAATGTTTTGGACGCAGGATACATAATTCTAAGAACTCAATTTAAATTTTTGTTTGATTTTGTAAATAGATTTAAAAAATCTGGTTGAAATCCGGAAAATCTGCGAAGCTTTTTCTAACTTTATTGGAATTCAATATTTGGGACTAAATTTATATCAGCAAATGAGATTTGTTTTGAAACAATTGTCGTTGAATTGTAGACCTCTGGGATGAGATTTCGAGGTTTAGGAATCGAGATTGTTACTCTTGACTCATTTTAGTTATTCATCAAATTTGATTAAGAATTTCAAATTTTGAGTTTACCCAAAAATTAAAAACGCTTGGCATTTTTAGACCTTTATGGGTAGTGTTTAACCTCCAAAACTCCTCCCCGTTCCTACGGCCATGATGGGAGCTCTCCCTTCCTTGAGTACGACCGACTCAAAACTCACAGATACCATTCTTCATTCAAAACAATACTCCATGCCAAATTTAACACCAATCGGTCTGAGCACTTGAAAAAAATGTACAAATTCGTTGAATTTTTATAGAGATTTTGGCTATTTTTAAGTAAATTTCATACAACGATTGAAAACATTTAACAGAAAACAGATCTCCAGTTTATTTATATTGTTAAGATTGTAACATAAACTTTTAAATTCCCCCAAAGATAAAATTTTCGACTTGCTCCATTTGGAGTTATTGAAGCTTTGAAAGAGTCATTTTTCATAACTTCATAATTACAAAACTAAAACAATGTTTGGTTATTCGTTTTCATTAAAAGATGCGCATCGTAATGAACTGAAATGATGTTCAACGAAAGATTTTGATTAAATATCACCATGAAAAGATATCAAGAGAAATCTGATTATATTACCACCCTTACTTCAAGAACTTCAAGAAAGTTGTCATAAATTTTTCAGTTCAAGAGATAGATGTTTTAAGACTTCGACAAAGTATCATAATTTATTATAGTGCATCAAAATAAAAATTTACGAAACGTCGCTGGTTGACTTCCGACAGTGTTATACTTAATTTTTCTTTGTCGGAAGCCGCAGTCCGTGGCGTAGAGGATAGCCTTCAAATCTCCTAAGCCAGCGATCATGAGATCGAATCCTGGTCACGGCATACAAAGTACACTTTCTGTGGGTTGGTAGTATTAGCGTTTGTAATCATATTCTCCATCATATTCTCGGCTCGGCATATTCTCGGAAGATGTACTATTAGAGTTAAGTAAAAAAGAATCTCTTCAAGGAAACAATAAGTTTCATTGTGATCCTGTATGTGTTTGTGTTCTAAAAAAAATCAGTCGGAAGTCGAAAGTCCGGACTTTCCAAGTAAAGTTTAGTTCTGGCGTGATAATATGTTCTACAATATTGTAGAATAATTTAAACCTCAATCTTATCACAGTTGGAAAATTATTTTCATATCTCAGTAATTTTCTGAACCACCCTAAAAAAAATTTCAGTCAAAAAAACCGCCTTTACTTGTTGTTAAAGTTCGTCTAGGGCTTCAAATGCATCGAACTTAAGAGGAAGATGTTAATAATTGTTTCCAGCTAAAATTCATTATTAGACCACTAAGCAATGAGTCTAACATTTCAACCCTTTTAAATACATGTCACCAAATTGTTTCAAATTAAGTTTGCTTGATTGTTCGGATTTGATCCAAAGTTTGGAAAAGGTTCGGAAAGGGGCCCTGTTGCCTGGGTTTCGTTTACAGAAGCTCTGATTTTGCCCGGATTTATTCACTTTGTTTGCAAAACCAAACAAAAAACTCAAGGTAAGTTATTACAATTACTATTTATTTTCGCTTCCGAAATGATTTTTTTATGATAGTATTATGAAAACAATGGTAAACGGTTTTTGGATGCGTTTTAACATATTGGCTCAGTGTATGATTCAATACTTTTGTATATGAAATTCTAATCATCATGTGTTAGATCTAACTTCAAACTCGACGGTGAGACACACAGTAGCGTGATCTTACTTTTTGGACTGAACGAAAGAATTGAACATTTTACAAAATTGTGGGAATTATACGTCAAAGATTGTGTAAGATTAACAATATCAAGAACGATACTTTTACAGTTGGTTGTATAGCAAACATGTCCCGACAATTTGTTCAGTTGGTTTCGATCGATAGATCTTCTTTATAAGAGAAGAGAAACGGCAAACGGATGTCATTTTTTTAAAACAAAATCGCTAAGACGTTCGAAAAAAAAATAAATGGAACACAGGCTATCATTGATTTTCTGTTTATTTTTTGTGATAGTTCCCTCGAGTCAGTCGACAGATACTGAATTGTGTACAGTTTCCGAAGCTGACCTAGAATATATCAAAACTTCTTTGGAAAATCTGAGCAAAAATGATAAAACTTCCGAAAGCAGGACCTTTGAAAACTCCAATAAGAAATGTCAGACGGTGATGAAGCGAATTGGTGTGAATCTGAAACATTTGTCGCAGAAGAAAGTTTTGCTGAAACAGAACATCCTGGCGCAAGAAGAATTCAATGCCAAAAAGATTGAATACGAGCAAATTCTAAGAAACATGACTAGTGAATTTAACGAATTTAAGCAACAGGTTATTGAAGAGCAGCGACAAAAAATTGAGGAATTTGGAAAAGTGATTGTCGAATTGCAGGCAAATAAAACTGAACTTAATACAGCATTGCAGCACGTAACGTCCAAAGTTGATGACGCAAAGGAAATGTTGAGCGTTATGTATGTTCAGAACAATGACATCGACAATGCTATCGAAAAATCGAAAGCGTTAAAACCAGATGCAATTATTGCCATCGTCAAAAGTGTTTTAACAAATTCTCCTAATAAAATCATTCCGCTTATAGATTTTACGGCTTCCATCAAAGAACCAGACACTCGTAGTGAAGCTTACAAAAGGATGTACGCGGTTGCAGAGAACTTGCCGCAGCTCGGAGAAATCCATGTGAAGCTTGCTTCCCATATTCGAATCTTCGAACAAACGTTGACAGAGAATTTAACAATCAGTGACGATCAGAAAGAACATATCCAGAACATTCTACCTTGGATTGAAGGAAAAGCACAGGCAGTGATCGCATCCTGGGTCAGCAATACCCGAGATTACGTTGCCCCATTTAAGGCGGCCCTCGATGAGATGTCCGACCAGCTGATGAAGCGAGTTGGGCAAAGCTTACAATTGCCGGAAAATTTTCGGACTGTAGATCAAATGATCGAATTTCTGGTAGCGACCGATAATAAATGGAAGCTCTGGGCCTATCAGAGAGCGGTTGATCGGAAAATGCTACCGTACAGGAGTTCTGTTTCTAGCTATGTGAAGGGCAGAAAGGAAATTGGAAATCTGGAGCACAAGGAGACGCAAATTTTGTTAGATATCAGTAATAAGCTGAATAGTTTGTAGGTTGTAAAAAGTTGTTGAACCAATAAGTTTCTAAACTTTCAAGAACGTTGTTGATCAACAATTGTGTAACGGAATTTGTCAAAACGTTTATTTTTGCGAACTTCAAAAAAAAAAACTGAATTAAAATTGTAAAATGTGGTGAATTTTCAAAGTTTTCAATGAAAATAGTGTCTTAACCCCAGTTATTGAAATCCCTTGAAAAAAAAAAACTGATTTGTCTGATCATTTATCCATGTGACAAAAATAGCAAATGAGATCATCAACAAGAAAATTTTAGTGCAGAAATCGCTGTAAAAACACCACTTAACCCTTTCGTTTAACGACATTTTTTTTGTGTTCCGACTCCTGATCCAAAATTTGACTCCTGAAATCAATAACCCGTCCCTTCCCACTCCCGTGTGCATATTTCCATCCCAATCCAATGTATTTGAGCAGTAATTTTGCATAAATAGTGAATAGTTAATATGGACGATCCCTTTTGCCGGCCCGAATTCGATACCAGGCATGGCTTGCTCGTTCCTCAAAACACTCATGTGCACATTTTCATCACAATCCGAGGTTTAATTACGCTTATATCTCTAAAACAATATTTGTCTTGTAAGGACGACCCCTGTAAGAAGGGGTCAACCGAAAATCTCAAAATATTTTTCATCATTTGAGCATCCATGCCAAATTTCAGCTCTGTAATTTTTAAGACGGTTCAGCCTTTAGAGGACAACAAACAAATGAATCAATTTGGATGTTGATGCCAACAGACTTGAAAATGACAAAACATCGAAATTTTGGTTATCTTGAAAAAATAAATTGTCAAAAATAAAATTTCTGGGCCAAGAATCTACCTTCTAACATAATCTTATAAAAATTTGAGATCAAAACGTAGAATTTGACAAAGTTACAGCTTATTTTGTGTGGCAATCTAAATTTTCCCAACTTTCACTAAAATAGCTATAATAAAAAAGTTAAGAAAGAGGGGAAGGTCCATGGACTCAGGTTGATCGGCCATTCTCAAATTTAAGGATTTTTTTTCAATTTACGCATTTATTACACGACTTATGCCTAGGACCAATGAGATTTCACTTGGATTTTTTGCTGTGCTGAACCTTACAAGTGTTTTTTTACAAGAGAAACTCCCAAATCATCATCATTTGATTACAATAATCTCGACGAAGTTGTAAATATCGACTAATTGCTGGTAAAATTTGTGAAATTTTTTTATGGTTATTTCCAATTTCCTATGTTTGTTAAATAAACAATTGATTCATTATTTTCTCCGCTAAGCATTCTAGGTTTTCAATAATATTAATATTTTCTTTCCAATATCATAAAAACTTAAGTTGCAGTTTTCGACACTGTTTAGAAAACTGTATCGAAAAGTACTACACGGAAAATAATAAGATGGTAAAATCGTGATAAAAAGGTAACTTTTACCTCGTCGAGGTGTAACTCACCTTACAACTTGGTAAAGTTTACCTGAATTAAGCAGTCAAAAATGGTAAAAGTCGCCTAGAAAAAGCTAAAGCTTACCTCACAACAAAGGGGAAGTTTGAACAGAATAAAACGGTAAAATTTACCAAGAAAAAAAAAAGAATCCAAACAAGGTACTTTTTACCTCTTCGAAGTAAAACTCACCTTGTAGCGAGGTGAAATTAACCTGGATTGAGCTATACAACTCTGTACAACCCACTCAGAAAAAAGCTAACTATTTTATGGAATCATTTCGTGAGGTTAAGCTGTTACTTCATAGAGGAACAAGTTTTGCATTCCTGCCCAAAATATGAAAATAGGTAGGACGGTAAATTTAGCTTAAATTTCATTTAGTTATTCTTGTAAACTTTACTTCCATTACAGATTGGTTCAGTGAGCTTCAGTTTTCCACATCATTACGGAACAGCCACAGACATTCAAAATTATCCCCCAGTTGACGGGATGAGCCAAACGGAGGAGAGAACTAATGTGCTAACCAATTTAGAAGGATTCTGTTACCATGGTTGCGCTTAAGGACACGGAGAATGCAGGGTTAGTGTCCGGCATCAAGTAAAAGTGTAATCATCCGACAAAACGGAACTTTCAAGGAAAACAAACCGTTGACTGAGCTGGATTGTCATAAAGAAGAACTTTATTTCAAACATTTATTACCAAATTAACAAACAATATTAAAAAAATAAAATTTGGTGTCAAGCCAAAACAGAACCTTTTAACACTGCTGAACTGATGTACAAGCTAAGCCTTGAAAAGTGTGTAAAGTCCCGACGACCGTTTTGAATCAATTTTATGTTTTTTGGTTGAGCCACCAGTTGTCTCCAAGGACACCAGAGAGAACTGTCAAGAAGAAAATGAAATGTAAAAAAAACAAAATAACAAACTTTTAGTCAATTAAGAAGAGGTCGTATCTATTTGACGAGTTTCGAGCAAATTGATGTTGAAGATTCGTTACACATTTCTGGTTTGCGTTATCAAAATTTTACGATTAAAGCTGTTTTTCGGATTGTTTCAAACTAGCATGAAGCACCTAATACAACCGGTTATGATGCGTGAAAATGCCTGCTCAGAGAAGCCTAGAATCTGTATTTCTTCGTTGGATTGTTAATTTTAAGCTCAACTGGATAAAATAATTGGTTCGTCTGGCTTGTTGAAAAAGAATCAAGGTAAAATGAGCCAGATGAATTTACCTTGTTGTTAATATATTGAAGCCATCCATTTTTCTACGATGTTAGTTCATAAATTTTTGAGATCATATACAGTTGCGCTCTTCCAAGAATCAGGTACTTCAAAAGTTGATTCGGCTTGTTTAAATGATAGCATTTGGAATTTTGAATACGTTTCTGGAATTTTATAATAATCATTTCGTTAGTCTTTTTCGTGAGAACATTATAATGATGCTATTTTTCTCAGCTGAAATTTATTCGTAGTTCATCTAATTAGGCCGGAACAAATTTCAAATCCTTCTTTTGTCACTCAGAGTTGGAACATCGCGAGGGGGGGGGGGAAATAAAAAATAATGCTAAAAACAAATAAATTTGAATAAATTGCACAAAAGATTGTATGCAAAAAAAGATGCATACTTCATCATTGCACAAAACCTATAAATAAAGTAATTTTTCATCAAAAAATTCAATAAAATCAAGAATACACATGGTGAAATTACTTCCATTTTCCAAAATTTCTTTTTTGTCTTGTAATCTTTCAAATACTTGAATTTTTTATCAAAATTTCCATGAAATACTTTAAACTTTATTTATTTCCCCCTTCGGGTTTTTGGAAATTTCGAAGGGGGGGGAGACAAAAGAAGAAATTGATATTTGTTCCAGCCTTATATAGAGCAATTCACCTAATTGTAATTAAAGTTTTTTTATTAATGAGTTCAAACAGCATTGCGCCCTCTTGAAAAATTCTTACTTTCAAAAGAGCTATCTAGCAACAGTGCCATCTATTGCGCCGTTCAAAAGTTACAAGTCAAGCAATAGATGGCACTGGTTTTTCGTCACTTTTCAACGGCTTCTTTAACCTTCCAAAGCCGTTCGCTAAATATCCGTTTCGGGGAAATATGAGTTGTAATTTGATTTCGTTCTCCTGGCTGTAAATGTTAACCGATTTTGATGATATTATATTCATTGTGTAGGTAATTTATTCTAATTACTCAACATTTCAAAATAAAGTCGATATGTATTACCAGGTTTTCAGAAACTGGTTCAGAAAGTATAAAGTCCGAAAAATCAATTTTATTTTTAAAATACTCATAACTTCTGACAGCTTTTCTGTATTTAATTTTTTCATTGATGTTTGAAATTGTCAAGAATCCATCTATCCAACAATGTATAGATAGGTTGGGGTCCAATGAAAGTTTTTACCGCTATGACAGATCTTCCGGTAGAAAAAAGTCTTACATTAAAAAAACGACATCCAGTTTTGGCTTTGCTTAGCTGTATTTCATTTCTCAATGAACCGATTTTAAAAACTCAAATTTTAGTTTTTTGGTGTTAATTTGATCATTATTTTTATAGAACACTAGCAGACCCGGTAAACTTTGTCTTACCATTTTAAACTTGGCGTCGATTTCAAGTTTTTTTTTCGCTGTTTGACTTAAAAAAAGCATCAAATCTTGAGTTGTTAATCGTCTCGCTTTCTTGAACATGTCCTAGTTTTTAAACATACCCATCTTTTCCGTTTTCTCGAATTGGCCCGCTCAATTATATCGGGATCAAATCTAGGAATTTTAACTCAATTGTACGGGTCTTTTAACAGATTATTCAAAAAATATCTCCAATAAATTTCACATACATCTCACATGAATCCTTTTCATTTACATTTCTTTGATTCGGATGCTTTGAATATTGCCGAATGATATCAGGTATCAGCTTCCCGTTGCAAATTCGATTTTTTCAGCACTCAACGTTACCATCAAACTTGGCAAACCTCATGCTAAAAAAAATCCACTCTTTATTACTTGTTCCATAAATAACATATGTTGATTATATCTATGTTTCATTTATTGTATACAATTTAGTTGATTGACTCCGCTTTGCTCGAGTTCACTTTAAGGTTTAAATCGAAATCAAAAATTTCTCATTTATTGGAATTTATTGCATATGAAACTTTATGGAAGAAGAATTTAGAATATCGGGACAATTTTTGGAGTGTTTGCTCAATATTCTGCCTAGCGCAGCACTTTTAGCTCCCGAGTAGCTTTTGATGGTATATTTTTTAGAACTGAAGAAATAAAAACATTAGAGATGATTTTTTTCAAACCATTTTCAAGCAGCTTCACTTTCCTCACATTTGGAAGCAGTGGTTATTTATATCCATATTTTCATCAAAATCATGTCCAAAAAAAAAGGTTCGCCCTTTTTTTAGCAAAAAATGCTAGTTAAATCAAGAAGTCTTGATTTATTGGGTTATTATTCAAAGATTTTAATTTGAAGAAATTTAATTTGCTTTTGAAAGGAGAAAAGATATGATTAATTTTTTTATTATTCAACCGAATTAAAGCATTTTTATCTTCTTTTTTATCCTTAAATACATACCTGCCAATTGAAACCATTGTTGTCTGATTTAAAATTTTCCTGAACAGTGTTGAAGGTGATTTGCGATTCTGTTTAAGATTATGTGATATTTTCAAGAATCAATTAGATTTAATTGGAATGCAGGTTTTAAAAAATTAAATACATAAAAAAAACTTATCTTTCAAGGCTACGATGATTTCATGAGTTCTTTATTTTTTTCTGGATAGTATATGTAAATTTACCTCAACATTTAAAAATTTTAATTATCCGTTCAGATTTAACACTCGGGATACCTACCCTATCTGACTATTTTAGAGAAAAAATGGAATATGTTTCATGACTTAAAGGCGCATTGCCACTTGTTTCACCGTGTGAAATGACAGGAGTTAATATTATTTTCAACACTTTCAGGTCATAACAAAAACTTATCAAAAAAAAAATTCAGCTACTGCTACTTAATAAAATTATGCTTCTGGAATATCAATCACAAAAAAAAATATGTCAACAAAAAATCGGATCTAAAGTCTCACCTACGTAACCAAAATATGTTAAACAAAAACACACATTTATGTTAAGTACGTACTTGAACTCTGTATAAACAAACAGGGAACCTGTAAACAGTTTTTTGGTGAACGATTTAAAAAAAAAGTTAAGTTTATTTAGTCAGATTGTTTCTTTGGGCCCAACCATTTATAAATTTAGAAATCATGTATACATTTTTTGTAAATGTTGAACGTTTGCACTTCTTTGCATTCGGCCTTCAAATGAACATCAATCTCATATAACCCATTTTAAAGTACAGGCTTTTGTTCAGTTCATGTGTCTGTTCATTTGCAACGGATTTTGTGGTTGTTCTATAAATTTAATGGCGCATGATACAACTTCTGTGAAGCACATTTGTACATGTTTGAAAAATATTTCTAGCGTTTTGGATTATAAACCAAGTCTTTCCACTTTTCTTTTTTCAAAAGTCCGCAAAGAGTCATACCATTATTTCATACGCATCAGTACTAAATTCATATTATTTAGACAACAATTCCTTCTTGAAATAACACGAATTGAAGTTTTAATTTTTTCAAATCGTTTGAATGGTTTTGATTTGATCGGCAAAATATTAATCTGGGTCACATCTGGGCGTCATTCATTACTACATATGTGCTGTACAAATGATCTAGGAATCAAGAAGAAAAAACACATCTAGGCTTCATGTGGTCACCACATGCATCGAAATTATGCTTGGTTGAGAAATGCGCGCCCAAATATTCCCACTAAACAGTATGCTATGCCATAGTTACTAACCTCCTACGACGTTTGCTTGCGACGCCTGGACCTTGGAGACGAAAAACAAACTGCCCGCCCGGCGCCCAAAGTAAAGAAAATCTCGAAAAAATTGAAGGCCATGACTTTAATTTAATTCAATTTATTACAAATTTAATGATAACGGACAATTGATGCGACTTTTTGTTGTTTTTATTCGATATAAACCGATTCGCATGCCCACAGAATATTCTAAAAATAATTTCATTTGAATCGGTTGGGTCATTTCGGAGGAGTAGTACTACAAACACCGTTACAAGAGAATTTTATATAATAGATACTTGGTCTGTCAAAACTACCAGTTCATCAGTATATTGGAATGATGATAAAGATGTTTGAAATGTGCGCTTCGGGTCATATTGACCCGAACGGCTTTGGAGGGTTAAAAGAGATCACTGGAAATTTTACACAGGTTTCTGAAGATTTTTTGTTCGAGCTTGTACATCAGTTAATCAGTGCTTTTAATCCAGTGAATGAGCAACCGATAGAATGTACATTTTTGGTCAGTGAATCCCAAACGGTAAAATTTATCTTTTTTCTAGGTGAAAGAAGGTAAAATGCACCTTTTTGCAAGGTGGATGAAAAAAAGGTAAAATTTACCGAGTAAGACGGGTGGAAAAAAATCACCTCTGCTTCTCGGTAAATTTGACTGTTATTAATTTCCCGTTTACTTTTTGACACCTTCTGGTTTGCTGACTTACACGCTCGAATATGTTAAACCATGAATGCTTAAAAATTACCATAATCGAAGTTTTCCCGGGTAAACTCGTGTTATGTGCTTTCAGCGAAAACTCATAAAATTAGATTTTAAGAAGAACTTGGATAATGGCTATTTTACAATCGTATACCAAATCTGAAAAACGGTTGGAAAATAACCGTTTTCTATGAAAAAAATTAAAAAGAGGCATGTTTTTGGGAATTAAAAGCAATATTTCGTAGAAATTTCAATTCGATAACGTAAAATAAAAAAAAACTTCTTATTAGATCATCAATAAAGTTAGTTTACTAAAGTATTTCATGAATTTTAAATATCGCAATTTAACCGGTAGTCTAAAACCAGCTTGGTCCTCAGAAGTTTTTCGAAAATGCTCTCCGATCATCCGTGCTTCGAGAAACTGCCAGGTCGTCTTCTAGAATCTGAGCCAAAGTTGACAGTACCATCGTTCCTGGAATTTGAGGAAAAAATTCTGCTTTCAGTTTTTAGTTACTGGATAACTGCGGCATTTTAGTTGAATCCGACAGTGATCTTTCCATTGCTTCCGGCCAATCAAAACCTGCCATAAATTACCTTGTAAGCTTTCTCAGCCACGTAGGAGGATAGAACGTGGTATTTATTCCTTCTTTTAACCGGAAGGCTCCCCTTGGAATTGTCCTGAACGACACTGAAAGTGTGGATAGTAAATATCACAAAAGAGGTGAGGACAAAAATGTAAAATGTTACCTGTCCTTGGCTATTTTTTCAAAGTTCATATTTAGTTCACAATATCCCGGTAGTATTTACACTTTTTTTTCCAAAAACGCTGGTATCAGAACTGCAATAATTGAATCCCTGGCAGCGGACTTTCGAGTCGAATTAAAAAAACACAACGCTCACTAAAGAAACATCATCAAATTTTTTTTAAACGCTTGAATTTTCAACCAATATTTTGGTTTTCACCAGTACTTTGAGAATGGTAGAATTTTACAATTAATTCTGGTTGAAAAACTAGTTGAAGTTCGATTACTGTACGTTTCGGATGAATACCGTCAAACGGTTGAAAAAAAAAACTGAAAATGATTATAAAAAAAATTAGCATACATAAAAAATGCGAAAATAAAGGACGGAACAAATTTTGAATCCTTCTTTTGTCACTTGGAGTTGGAACACCCCCGAAAGAAGGTGTTAATTAATAATAATGCGAAAAACTAATAAATTAGAGTAAATTGCACGAAAGCTTGTATGCAATAAAAATGCATGCTATATCATTGCACAAAACCTTTAAATCAAGAAATTTTTAATCAAAAAATTTAAAAAAAAACGAAGAATATAAACGGTGATAAAACTCTCGTCTTCCATGATTTGTTTTTTGCTCTTGTAGTCTTTCCGATATTCGAAATATTTTCGAAACTTTTAGATTCCCCTTTTTGGTTTTTTGGAAATTTCGAAGCGGGAGGGTTGGGGGGGGGGGGGAGGAGGTTGTGTGTGGTTTGACAAAAGAAGTAATTGATATTTGTGCCAGCCCTATTAGCAGTCTGTTTTGGGTTGTTTTTGGCGATTTTTAAGAATTTATTTTCGTGTGTGTGTATCAGCTCTAACTTTCATCTGTTAATTGATGTAAACGTCACCATACACGGCTTATTATGGGATGGGTAAATGTAACGTATAAATAGTGTAACTTTTCAAAAATATTATACCAAGTCCGGAATCCGTGTTCATAACTACCCCCTAGACAGTGGGGTAAATATGAACAGACGGGGTAAGTATGAACAGACGTCTCAAGGACGTGGGTTGCGACCATAAAAAAAAGTTGCTCTTTAGAATGATGAAGAGCACGGAAACATTCAATATTGGCAGGTTTTCAGAATTTATTATAAGAAATAAACATATGGTGGCTGTGAGTGTGCAAAATGAAGAAATTTTGTTCATAATTACCCCACTTAGCCCTACTAGCACTGCATAGCGAATGCACAGTAAGATGTGCAGGGAGGAATCAGTGACCAGTTTTCTTCTCGTCCACACATTTTTCAAGCAAATTGCGGCGGCCGAATTACGACTGTTTATCGCGTTATCCAGCGAAGTCCAACAAGATCAATCCAAAGGCTGGCCAGGGAAGCGATTATCTTGAATTCTGCCATGAAAAGATTGGGCAAAGAGGACTTAAAGGCAAGAGCGAAGCGCTATTTGATAACAGAACGATAAAAAGCACTGCGACTTGAGCACTCGAAGTGATTTCTGTCTAGGTTGAAGAAGAAGCAGACGAGAAACTTTTTTCGATTGATCCGGTGTTCAATATTTCGCCTTTTGGAGGCTAAAGATGTTCCAGAGAATATGAAATTTAAGTTTTCTACCAAGCATCCCGTCAGAGTCGTGGTTTTTGGAGCGGTTTCTTCTAATGGATTGAAGATGCCTCCTTTTTTTCTATAAAAGCTTGGGTAAAGTTAATAGGGTGATTTGCCAATCGTTACACAGCTAAGCACATGTTTTTTATGCTGTATTTTAGTAATTTCAACCGAATTCACTCGAAGCTTTTTATGACAACATCTAGTTCGAATGAAATCCAATTTGGAGACGGCCCCTTTTGAGGAGGGTCTTCCATATAAAAAAATAAGAAAAAAAACGCCGGTTTGAGAGTCTGGAATAGCATTTATCACTCGTAAAGTTTTCTCAGAAAATCGAATCTGCCACAGAATTTAACCGGAGCCATCTAAGTGAAGTGTTATTTGACCTTAATTTCCCAGTATTGAGCTTTTTTCATTAAATGTCCTATCAACATCAAATTTTGTGTCATTGAAATTTCATAGAATGAACTGAAAGGTAATTAAAACTTTTTTTAGATGCCTATACACAGGTTAGAAGATAAACGAACGCGATCTGTTTGCCCCCCTTTACTTTTATGAAGAAGATTTTATTTTATGAAATAATTGCTTTAGGACTCACTTGGAAGCCGATCGATTTTTACATAATAATGGACTCAACCACGTCCAAAATTTCAGATCGTTCGTCTGATTTATTGAATACATCTTTTCAAAAATTAATTTATTTTGAAAATCTTTTCATGAAAGTGGGATTATTTGTAACGTCTGTAACCTCTGTAGCATTTCATCAATTTTCAAGAAAAATTCATTCCACATTGAAATCTTGCCCAACAATTTTCCGGATGAAAAATCGTTTTGATCAAATTAAGTTTCACGAATGTATGGAAGGATGGCATCGCAGCTGAACTCATCAAAATGGGCCCGGACAAGTTGGCCGATTGCCTACACCGGTTGATAGTCCGGATCTGGGACATAGAACAGCTACCGGAGGAGTGGAAGGAGGGGATAATATGCCCCATTTACAAGAAGGGCAACAAATTGGACTGTGAGAACTACCGAGCGATCACTGTCCTCAATGCCGCCTACAAAGTGTTGTCCCGAATCCTACTCAGCCGCCTAACGCCACAAGCAAACAGATTCGTGGGAAGTCATCAGGCCTCCATGAAGCATGGAGGGACGGTCGACGACGGACCAGATATTCACATTACGGCAAATCCTCCAAAAATGCTGGGAACACCAAGTCCCTACGCACCACATATTTATCAACTTCAAAGCCGCATACGATACGATCGACCGTAACGAGCTATGGAAAATCATGGACGAGAACGGCTTTTCCGGGAAGCTGATCAGACTGATCAAGGCGACGATGGATGGAACGCAGTGCTGTGTGCGGATCTCGGGTGAATTGTCGAGTTCATTCGAATCGCGCAGGGGGCTTCGACAAGGTGATGGTCTATCCTGCATGATGTTCAACGTGGCGCTAGAAGGTGTTATTCGACGAGCGGTGGGCGAAATGCGGGGCACGATTTTCAACAGATCCAGTCAACTTATCTGCTTTGCCGATGACATTGATATAGTCGGCAGATCATCTGCGGCGGTGGAGGAGATCTACCGCAATCTGAAACGCGAAGCAGGACGGATTGGGTTGATGATTAATACGTCCAAGACGAAGTACATGCTGGCCTGCGGATCCGAGACCGACCGAGCCCACTTGTCCAGTGATTTAAAGATCACACTTTGTCTATCTCGGCTCACTGGTGACCGCAGACAATGACACCAGCCGTTAGATCCGGAGGCGAATTATCAGCGGAAGTCGTGCCTACTATGGACTCCACAAGCAACTGCGGTTGAGAAGACTTAGCCCTCGCACGAAGTGTAACCTGTATATGACGCTCATTAGACAGGCTGTTCTCTACGGGGACGAGACATGGATATTGCTCGAGGAGGACCTGCGTACACTCGGAGTATTTTTTTTCAGTAGCATGTAATTAATGACCGTGTTCAATTTTGTATGGAAATTCGTAATGAGGAAAAAATTTTTGCATTTGAAATCATCCAGGAAACTCAAATAAGCTTGAAATGTAGTTTGTCTTCGATAAGATATTGATTTTACCTATTCTTAAGCTTCATTTTTTGCCAAGAAGCAAAGTTTTTCACGAAAAAAGTTATAGCCATTTTAAAAAATCCATCAAACATTCAAGAAAGTATAACGCAGGAACAAAATAAGTATCTAAACAAATATACCAGATGAAAAGATTGTATTAAACTTACCAAAATAGCATCTTATATATAAAAATGGAGGCATTTTCTTTGTAACAACATCACGTATGAATGGTCGGTCGGAATGAAGTGAAATTTGGTATCCGAGGGTTTTTTGGGTCAGAGATGGTTTGTATAATAGTTTCAAGGATCTCAGTGTTTATGGAAGGTGGTCCCAATACAAATTCATTATTATTTGTTATGATTTCCATAAGAATGCAGTTAAGGACGTGTAGATGAAATTAAACATTTATTACGATTTATACTTTAGAAGGTAAAACGAAGTTTACCGGATCAGCTAGTATAGCTACAAATATGATAAGATTCCAACAAAAGCAAAATAAATTATTTCAAGTAATTTGAGTACAACGAATAAAGATTCCCTCGACCGGATTTGAACTTCAGTTTGGTTGATTTATTAGATTGGATTATTAGGACATTTTCAATAACCAACCGAAAATTTCCTAATAATCGATTTGGATTATCATTTCTGTTACGATTTCATGTTAGCTGGGGAAAAACAGAATCCATTGAAAAGTATTGTAAAATTTCAGGCTTTGCTTGCTGGAGCTTTCAATTATTTCATAACATGTTTTTGCGGAAGTTATATAAATCAACAAACTCATTGGCTATGCAAAGCAGTTAATTGCGATTTTTTATTTTAATCCTGCAGTTAAACAACTTTCAAATTAGCAATCAAAAACACTTAAATTTATTTTTCTTTGAACTGTTAGTATGACATCGAATATCATTTCTGGGGTACAAGTTAGGTTTGGTTTTTTTCCACATTAAATTGCAAGAACCAAACAATATTTCTAAAAAATAGAAAAATAAGATTTTAAAACTTTCCGTACATTTCTGGTGATTTTAGATTGAAAATGTTCATTCTTCGTACAAATCAAAACACGCAGCGCTTATTCAGGGCTCAATCAATTGCTCCCAAATAGTTTATTGCTATTTTCGGCAGTAAAAACAACCAAACAAAGTTTTTGGAGGTATGCAAATTAATAAATTTGAATTTTCCATACAAATCTTGCAGTGGACTTATGTACAACAATGGGGCAGGAGGAGATTAAGTGGACCAATTGTTGCAAGATCCGATATTTTCTATGGTTATGTATGGATCGTAATTTTTTTTCCAAAATCATGGTGTTAAAATTGCGCAACAAACGTTTGCTAAAGAAAACCGATACGATTTTTCTTTTGTTTTGACGCAAAACCTTATTTGCCGTAGAAGAAAGCTTAAGGTTTTGTTTAACAATTAGCACAATAATCGCGTGAAAAAAAATGAAACAAAGCAAAACTCATGCTGGATGAATATTTTACAGCAGAAAATAACGAAAAAACCTCATTTCATCAGTAAACATTGCAATGAATATGATTCAGTATTATTCTTTAGAAAAGTTGAAAAACAGCTAAAAAATTGACAATCTAAGTCATTCCGTGCAAAAATGGGTGAGGGGACATATGTAGTTTGGGAGATCACCCTACTGAAGTTTACATAGGCATTTTAAAAAATTAGGTAATTTTGTGGATCAGGCGAAATTCGATGAAATTCCAGTAAGATTCCAACTTATGCCATTCACGAAACGGGTTCAAACCTATCTGGAGGAGAGTATGAAGTTTAGGCCGATGGATCTTTGGCCTCCGAGCAGTCCGAATTTAAACCCCTTCGACTGATTGACATGGCCGTATGTCAAGCAAAAGCTTGTGGATCCTGTTATCTAAGTGTTGATTCTCTGAAGGCTTCTATCTGTGAGGAGTGGCCTCCAATGTCAGAGGCATGTATTGCAAAGGTATGCTTCCGATTCAGTCTCGCCTGTTATAATAAGGTTCACAATAATCTAGGTACATGCCTGAATTAAATAAAATATTTTTAAATCATGTTGACATCAAGAAAATTGTGTTCGAATCTTGGTGACAGAATTTCATCTTTTTCCATGAGACATATTGTATTTTTGTTAAGAAAAGCCGGTCTTTTCCAAACCCAACCTCGTTACTAAAAACAAACATTTTAGTGCGGAGTTGCAAAACTAACTATTTCGACCACGTTAATGAAGGACAAAATTTTACCTATTTCTTGTACCAGCTCATATCTTGGAGATCTACAAATATTCCCGCTACAACTCCGAAAAGGTCAACCCCACTTCGGTGAAAGCGAAAGTGAACTCGATGCGGTAATTTCGGAGGAGACAACCCAAATATTTTCCCCCGTCAGCAGGTATTATTTCATCATCGTCGTGCGGCTTGTGTTGTGATGGAGTAATATTATTGTTAACAGAAAACCGGTTCCCTCTCTTAGCTGATAGTTGACATCGTCAACTCGAGTCGTGTGATGACACTAGCTTGCTAGGCTAAGCCATGTAGACTTTTGCCGGCGACCGACTCGATGGCTGTTCGGAAGTTGTCAACGCATACGCGAGGAGGTCTCATGCGCATAATCAGGTCGCGACGCGACGCTTACCTAAATACTTCCTTTTTTCACCACCAACTGCTGTTTGGGGCTGCTAATGGCTTCCACTTATCGCGTCGTTTGACTCCTCTAAGGGGTGTGTTTTGTCATAATCGAGGTGACCGGGTACACTCCTGAGCGGATTTTCATTTTTGGGGAACTGGTTCTTTTGAAGAAGGTAGGAGACTAAAGATGACCCAAAGACCCGGTGTGTGACCAAGTTTCGTAACGGTGCTAATTTCATTCCGTGTGTTTGGGAGTTGGATAAAAATGTTTGTTCGTGATATACGGTTTTTGGGCAGTGTGTCGAATGAATTGGAATCGGCGGGTTTTAGGTTGTCATAAATGTTTTGGTCAGGCTAGGTTAGGCTCTTGGTGGCGGATCCTGATGATGGAAGTCACAGACTTTGTGTATATGTTTTTGGGGCCCACCCCGCAGGCGCTTCACACGAAATGCAATGGGAAGTAACGAGCCGAAAATTGGTTGGTATTTCATAGCCAGGCATTTCATTTTCATAGCGTTATGTCACTTGAGGGATTTTTGTTTCGGTTTTTAGGAATTTGAACCCGGAATTTCACCTGGGTATTATGCAATTGCTCAATAAACATTATGTTGAATTCTAAAATATTTTAACTAATTCTTACTTTTTCTTTTTTTTTTTTCTAGGTAAGCTAATAACATCAACTGGAGAGTGGATGAGTATCACGCATTGAAGTCTAACATTAAATAAAAAAATGGCACATTTCCCAACTACGAATTCTTTGGAATTATGACAAGAAGTGATCGGTTCTATTTTCATACTTTTAGTCCTTTCCACGAATATTTTTGTATAAATTATATAAATCATAAAATTGAAGAATGACACAAAAAGACTAAAATGAAACAAAAATGACACAAAAATGACACAAAAATGACACAAAAATGACACAAAAATGATACAAAAATGACACAAAAATGACACAAAAATAATACAAAAATGACACAAAAACAACAAAAATGACAAAAATAACAAAAAAATTACAAAAATGACAAAAATTCCAAATATGACAAAAATGACAAAAATGACAAAAATGACAAAATTGACAAAAATGACAAAAATGACAAAAATGACAAAAATGGCAAAAATTACAAAAATGACAAATATAACAAAAATGCCAAAAATGACAAAAATGACAAAAATGACAAAAATGACAAAAATGACAAAAATGACAAAAATGAAAAAAATGAAAAAAATGACAAAAATGACAAAAATGACAAAAATGACAAAAATGACAAAAATGACAAAAATGACAAAAATGACAAAAATGACAAAAATGACAAAAATGACAAAAATGACAAAAATGATAAAAATGACAAAAATGACAAAAATGACAAAAATGATAAAAATGACAAAAATGACAAAAATGACAAAAATGACAAAAATGACGAAAATGACAAAAATGACAAAAATGACAAAAATGACAAAAATGACAAAAATGACAAAAATGACAAAAATGACAAAAATGACAAAAATGACAAAAATGACAAAAATGACAAAAATGACAAAAATGACAAAAATGACAAAAATGACAAAAATGACAAAAATGACAAAAATGAAAAAAATGACAAAAATGACAAAAATGACAAAAATGACAAAAATGACAAAAATGACAAAAATGACAAAAATGACAAAAATGACAAAAATGACAAAAATGACAAAAATGACAAAAATGACAAAAATGACAAAAATGACAAAAATGACAAAAATGACAAAAATGACAAAAATGACAAAAATGACAAAAATGACAAAAATGACAAAAATGACAAAAATGACAAAAATGACAAAAATGACAAAAATGACAAAAATGACAAAAATGACAAAAATGACAAAAATTACAAAAATGACAAAAATGGCAAAAATGACAAAAATGACAAAAATGACAAAAATGACAAAAATGACAAAAATGACAAAAATGACAAAAATGACAAAAATGACAAAAATGACAAAAATGACAAAAATGACAAAAATGACAAAAATGACAAAAATGACAAAAATGACAAAAATGACAAAAATGACAAAAATGACAAAAATGACAAAAATGACAAAAATGACAAAAATGACAAAAATGACAAAAATGACAAAAATGACAAAAATGACAAAAATGACAAAAATGACAAAAATGACAAAAATGACAAAAATGACAAAAATGACAAAAATGACAAAAATGACAAAAATGACAAAAATGACAAAAATGACAAAAATGACAAAAATGACAAAAATGACAAAAATGACAAAAATGACAAAAATGACAAAAATGACAAAAATGACAAAAATGACAAAAATGACAAAAATGACAAAAATGACAAAAATGACAAAAATGACAAAAATGACAAAAATGACAAAAATGACAAAAATGACAAAAATGACAAAAATGACAAAAATGACAAAAATGACAAAAATGACAAAAATGACAAAAATGACAAAAATGACAAAAATGACAAAAATGACAAAAATGACAAAAATGACAAAAATGACAAAAATGACAAAAATGACAAAAATGACAAAAATGACAAAAATGACAAAAATGACAAAAATGACAAAAATGACTGTTTCAACAGGAAACTGGATGGGATTCGGAATTTCCCCACATGAATCAAATAACACCGATTCTTTCTAGATTCTAGTTTTAATTTCTAAACTAAGTGTAAGTGCCAAACAGATGCACACAATGCGAGACGGACTTGCTAACCGAACTGACTTGGATCATCTTCAATCAGCACACACAATACGTTCTCGCCCGTCTGCGAACGGTAAAAAGACACAATGGGTTCGGTCCGTCTTCTATCATACTCGCGTTCTCGTGTGGCGGCAGTGCGATATGCATTTTAATTGCGCTTGGGCTGACATGGTGATTTTTTGCATTAACATACCGCCCGCCTTGAAATACTTATGTAGTTTCAAACAAACAACAGCACATGAAGGACGATTCGACCCATGCTGGTTGAGCCAAATTCTTCGACTGACGATCCACATTCAACTTTGGCAACTGAAGTTTCTGCGATGATGTTGATTATGAATATGAGCATAAGTTCCAGCTCCACGACCCTGTGAGAAAAGCGGATAAATGTCCGAACTGGTTGATAAAACAGAAGAATACTTAACTAGGAGAAGTGGTGGGATGACAGGTCCGACCCGTCCGATCGCAACCGCGTCATCCCTGATTGCCTTATTGCTGGAACTCAGCTCAGACTGGTTGTGTCTGGTTGCACTTTTGCAACTTCGAACATGACGATTGGATTGAATTTAGCAGGACTGGTTGACTAGGTAATCGGATTGCTCTGGACTGCATATCTGCACAGGACTTTACTGGACCATACAGGAAGTAATAAGACAGCACTGGACTGTACTGGACTGAACGGGACTAAACTGGGTTCTACAGGACTTCACGGGCCAAGACTTGCCAGATACACAAATAGGAGCAGAGGTTTGTAGACAAAATGGTGAATTTGAAGATGCTCTACTGCTGACGACAGTACTTCTGATGACTTCAAGTTGAATTTCTTCAACGTGGATACATCGGCTGTAGTCAACTTGTTCATCTCCAACTGCTTTGCATTGATATAACCTTTCGCTGCTTTTGGCGAAATGTTAGCCAAAACGTCGTTTATGGTGGTATTGATGATCTCGTATGCTATTTCCTCTTGCTTCTGGTTCGAATCGCTGGTTTGTTGCTCGACGTTTTTTGGTTAAAGTAGCTGTCGAGAAACGGAAACTGCACACATTCTGAAGAAGAGTACCCGTTATGATCCAACCAAATACCGAGTTTTGTAGATTAGGACCTGCATTCGATATTTTAAAACGTCCGTCAACAAGCAGGTCAAAGAAAAATTCGGCACCAATTATAACATCGATTTTCCCTGGCTTGAAAAATGTGGGATCAGCCAATTTAATGCTGGGCAAATTCCATGGTTTGATGTCCAGATGGTGAGCGGGGAGTGTGGTTGTGAGCTCCGGAAGTACATTGAAGGTCATTGGGGCGTAAAATGAAGAAATCGACGAGCAACGTGGGGAAACTGTGGCAAAAACTTGTTCACGTGAAACCTTTTTAGAGCCGCCAATGCCCTGTACGGTAACGAAATCGGGTGCAGTTTGGAGTTTCAAACGTTGACAAAAACTCTTAGATATGAAACTATACTGCGAACATGAATCCAGCAAAGCTCGAGCAAACTGTTTGTTCCCGAGCTGGTCCTGGATACAAATGACTGCTGTTGACAACAAAACTCGGCGCGCTCGTTTGTAAGACTGCGTAGGGTGTGCAATGGTGTGCAGGATTTTTCCAGGGAGGTCTGTGGTGTTGATGGGTGAGGTGTTGTGCAATTGTATGGCAGAAAGTGACGTCGAAACTTCCGGGTTAGGAGGGTGACTGGTGATTTGATTTGTTGTTGGTTGGGATGATGGGATCGGTTGTTGGGATTGAGTTTGCGGAGTTTGAATACTGGAGGGGTCGGGCCAGTTCTGAGAATGCGAGACGGAGGATTGTGGATCTGCATGCAGCAGGGAATGATGACGCGAACCGCAGTGATGACAGGAACCTCTGGCGCATGCACGAGCCATGTGACCGGGCGACAGGCAATTCAGGCAAAGTCTAGCCTTGAACACTAAATCTCGGCGTTCTTCAACTTCCATCTTCAAAAATGTTAAACACCGAAAAGCTGAATGGAACAACCCTTCACAAAATGGACACTTACTGGAATGTTGAACGGTTGAATGACAGACTCCAAATCTTGATCGATTATCCAAGCTTTCAGCTGGACTAGAATTTTCGTACAATAGTGTCTGAAGAACGCTGCAGTGGTCTTTCAGGAAGGTCAGCAATTCTGAGAACTTCGGCACTTCTCGAGAGTTGTGGAAAGTTTCCCATTGACGTAAAGTAGACGGGTCGAGGCGAGTACAAACCATGTGTACTAACAAAGTACTCCAACCTTCTGTTTCTTCCCCAATTTTTTCAAGCATTTGAATGTTTTTCTCAAATTGGCTGACTAAGTTGTTTAGGCTTTCGTAGTTCTCGATTTTCATAGTCTCAACCGCAAATAATGAGTCGAGATAAGTTTTGACGATTGTTTTTTTGTTTTCGTAACGCTCGTAACGCAATTTCAGAGATGACCATGCGATAGCGTAATTGGCTGCAGTCATGTCGACTGAAACTACAGCTTGAAGAGCTTCTCCAGACAAAGCAGAACGAAGGTACGAAAATTTGTCCATATTCGTCAATTGATCGCTCGAATGGACAAGGCTAGTAAACAAATCCCGGAAAGGCACCCAGTTGTGAAGATTTCCATCGAAAGAGGAAGCTGTATTTCTGGTAATTTTATACGAGCTGAAGTCGCAGACATAGTAGACACCGTAGAAGTATTTGCAGCTACATTTACAGCGATTTTCGTTGAACATATCAATGACTGGAGGTGCAGTAGCTCACCCTTTAAATTGCAGTAGTCGTCTTCTCTTTCCATGGTGATAATTGCGTTCTCCCTTTCTCTAGCATTCCTCAATGCCAATTCCTGCTCTGGATCATCATCTGCCCCGGCCACATGGTCGGTTAAAATTTCTATTTTAGTACGCACTAGTTGGAATTCTTTAAATGCACTGTTTAATCGTTCTAATCGTACACTGATATGCTCACGAGAAACTACATTATTCTTTGCGCTTCCAATGAAATTTCGCACTGACTCAAACACACGGCTCAGGTTACTTTCAGTCTTATATAGTTCACGCAGTTCTCGTGACATAGTTTCACTGAACTTTTAGTTTAAATTCCAACTAGGCTACGTATCACTTTTCACTTCACTTTGACAGATCGAATCTACTCTACGTCTCGCAACTGAGAAAAAACTCACTATAAACAGAGGTTAAACTCAACGCAACAACGTCTAATGCAGGAAACTCAATAGTGCAGAATATAACAACCGTCCCAATTTTAATTTTTTACCGATAACTGCTGTGTATTCAACCAGCCACCCTATCTGATAACAGAATGCGCACAATTTAGTACTGAACGTAGAATTTTCTAGCAGATATTCACCACAGACCTAGTACCATGCAAAATAATCAAAAATTGTACTTCTCAGGGTATCCTATGTGCATCCGTATCAGCAACAGTTTATCCGGTAACCGCAACACTTCATCCAGAAGCAATTGGATTGATCATGATCAATCGTAGACAGCTTTAGTTCGATCGGCAGCAATAGATCAGTAAAATCTTTTATTCAGCAGCTCAAATGTCACATTTATGGCCAATATTCGGCGGACTTTTATTTAGACAACAGCGACAGACAATGGGGCTAAATACTTTTCATTATCACATTGGCTAACTAGTATCACAGCACAGAAGTTAGTACATTGATTTCACGCAACGGTTTGGGTCATTTTTTTTTTATCAAGGAATCAAACACTTAACAAATAAGCGCTCTTCTTCAGCAACTTGTGCCACACCACAGTTCGACGACCTGTACAGTGGTTTTGGTTTTCTTTTGTTTGACACTTTATCGCGGTTAACTGGCTTTTCGGAAACTAGCGAGTTCCCGAAATCCGGATTGTCGAAGGACCAAATGTTTCAACAGGAAACTGGATGGGATTCGGAATTTCCCCACATGAATCAAATAACACCGATTCTTTCTAGATTCTAGTTTTAATTTCTAAACTAAGTGTAAGTGCCAAACAGATGCACACAATGCGAGACGGACTTGCTAACCGAACTGACTTGGATCATCTTCAATCAGCACACACAATACGTTCTCGCCCGTCTGCGAACGGTAAAAAGACACAATGGGTTCGGTCCGTCTTCTATCATACTCGCGTTCTCGTGTGGCGGCAGTGCGATATGCATTTTAATTGCGCTTGGGCTGACATGGTGATTTTTTGCATTAACAATGACAAAAATGACAAAAATGACAAAAATGACAAAAATGACAAAAATGACAAAAATGACAAAAATGACAAAAATGACAAAAATGACAAAAATGACAAAAATGACAAAAATGACAAAAATGACAAAAATGACAAAAATGACAAAAATGACAAAAATGACAAAAATGACAAAAATGACAAAAATGACAAAAATGACAAAAATGACAAAAATGACAAAAATGACAAAAATGACAAAAATGACAAAAATGACAAAAATGACAAAAATGACAAAAATGACAAAAATGACAAAAATGACAAAAATGACAAAAATGACAAAAATGACAAAAATGACAAAAATGACAAAAATGACAAAAATGACAAAAATGACAAAAATGACAAAAATGACAAAAATGACAAAAATGACAAAAATGACAAAAATGACAAAAATGACAAAAATGACAAAAATGACAAAAATGACAAAAATGACAAAAATGACAAAAATGACAAAAATGACAAAAATGACAAAAATGACAAAAATGACAAAAATGACAAAAATGACAAAAATGACAAAAATGACAAAAATGACAAAAATGACAAAAATGACAAAAATGACAAAAATGACAAAAATGACAAAAATGACAAAAATGACAAAAATGACAAAAATGACAAAAATGACAAAAATGACAAAAATGACAAAAATGACAAAAATGACAAAAATGACAAAAATGACAAAAATGACAAAAATGACAAAAATGACAAAAATGACAAAAATGACAAAAATGACAAAAATGACAAAAATGACAAAAATGACAAAAATGACAAAAATGACAAAAATGACAAAAATGACAAAAATGACAAAAATGACAAAAATGACAAAAATGACAAAAATGACAAAAATGACAAAAATGACAAAAATGACAAAAATGACAAAAATGACAAAAATGACAAAAATGACAAAAATGACAAAAATGACAAAAATGACAAAAATGACAAAAATGACAATAATGACAAAAATGACAAAAATGACAAAAATGACAAAAATGACAAAAATGACAAAAATGACAAAAATGACAAAAATGACAAAAATGACAAAAATGACAAAAATGACAAAAATGACAAAAATGACAAAAATGACAAAAATGACAAAAATGACAAAAATGACAAAAATGACAAAAATGACAATAATGACAAAAATGACAAAAATGACAAAAATGACAAAAATGACAAAAATGACAAAAATGACAAAAATGACAAAAATGACAAAAATGACAAAAATGACAAAAATGACAAAAATGATAAAAATGATAAAAATGATAAAAATGACAAAAATGACAAAAATGACAAAAATGACAAAAATGACAAAAATGACAAAAATGACAAAAATGACAAAAATGACAAAAATGACAAAAATGACAAAAATTACAAAAATTATAAAAATTACAAAAATTACAAAAATTACAAAAATTACAAAAATTACAAAAATTACAAAAATTACAAAAATTACAAAAATTACAAAAATTACAAAAATTACAAAAATTACAAAATTTATTATATTTAAATTCTTTTAGTTATCAGAACAAAAGGCTTCAAAAAATCATGATTGTTGAAAACACAAAAATAAGTTTAAAAATTCAAAATACAATATGTTCAATTAATCATGACAAAGTACGGGTTGAGAAATGAGTGATAAATAACTGATAAAAATAAAAATAAGGAATCGGGCTTGTGATACAGCTCAGTTGGCAAGTCTGTTGTCTCCTGAGCAGATGTTTGCGAGTTCAAGCCCAAGAGTAAACATCGAACGCAGTTGTACCGGATAAGTTTTTCAATAACGATCTGCCAACTGCAACGTTGATAAAGTCGCTAATTCCATAAAGATGGTAAAACGACTATAATCGAATAAAAAAAATTAATTAAGGATAAAAAATAATAGAAATTTGTGAAACGTTAAAAAAAATTCCAGCGCGGATATGGTTAAAAATTTCTAACTATGAATATTTTGTCGTCGTCAATTGAAACATTGGCTCCTGGAAAGGACAAAAGCAAGAAATTAAGTTTTTCTTTTAAAACATTTAAATTTTTAGTATTCCAAGATTATGTTTTCAGACCATAAAAACTGAAAGTAGAAAAACTCAGGAAAACTCAAGACAACATTTCATGTATTTTAAATTCGTTTGAATTTAAAATTGAGTCAATTTTTTGAAAACTTAGAAATTATACAATTAAATTTGGTTAATTTATATGAAAATAAATATTAACTGTCAATTTGATGTATCATCTTGAGCGGTAAAAATTATGTTCTTTTTGTTAGACATGCAAGATTTTGAAAATCAAAATTTGTTCCATGAGGATTCGCTCATTTTCAATATCCATTCATTTCTTCTCTAACTTTCTAATCTGTTTTTTTTTTTATTAATTTCAATTTATTATGAAGATTAAAACGACAAGGATTTAAAATTTAAGAAATATTTTTTTCCTCATTTAAAACTTTTTTATAGAATTTAATTTATACTTTAATAAACAAAATTTTGATGCCTATGGTAGATTTTGGTGTCCTGAACTTAATTTTTAATCAAATTTAAACTATCTCCTATCGTTTTAGTGCTATGAAGATAATAAGTTCAAAAATGAATCAGTTTTGAGTAATAGATCAGTTTCAAGCATTTTATAAATCAACTGGCACAACATTTACTAACAATCGAACTACACTCACAAATTCCACAGAAACTTCCTTCCGATGTATCTAGATTGTTGCAAAAAAAAACCTAAATCGATCGCTTGACTTGTTCAAGATCACTTGATGAAATAATAAGCGAACCGAAAACAAATCTAAACACAAACACACAACCGAACGATTAGCACTGCTGTATGCTTAAGAGATTTGATTCATAAACAGAAACAATAAAAAAAACCCTACACGATGGCGGCCAATTAGTCAAAATGTAAAGTGTGTTTCCGAGAGCCAGCGAGTGCCCCCTAATTATTTGCTGCCCACCAACCGACCCAGAAGCGCCATCATGCTCCGCCAATTCATCGATGGCCCAGATCTTTATGCCCTATGGCGGCACTCCTGCTAATGCATCGCTGCCTGGTTGATTGGTTTGTTGTCTTTTTGCCCTCAAACCCCCTTTCAGCCCCCTTCCCTTCTCAATTCTTCATTTCAGAGCCAGGTCCAACTGCAATAATGGTCCCTTATGTGCTGAATCATGAATCAATTATTACCGTTTCGAATGGACTGATCCATTCTGGTGGTTCGAACCCACATTGATAGGACAAGGAAGTAAACCTTCGGCTGAGGCCCTTGTCGGTTAGATGATGGTCTTTAGGAAGTGTTTGTAGTGTACTTTCCTGAATGTGAGTGGATGCAAACAATGTTGAACAGCATTGATTGATGAATGAATGAGTGAAGAACTGGTAACATCATCGGCTTCTTGGAAGATCAGATAATCCTAAAAGAAGTCACTACGATATTTTTGCGCAATCAATCTACTTTGTGAGCTGACCTCTGATTGTCTTTTTTACAATGTTTAATAGTTCAATGTTTGGATCCCCAAAATTTGTTTGAGCCCATTCTGGACCATTGTCAGTATAGAGAACTTATTTGAAAACCAACAACAAAATGGAGGAAAATACTGTTTGAAGAAAATAAGAATATGACATAGTTATGAGAAAATAAGTACAAGTCTTCTGTCTATAGTTCATTGACCACCCAGGAAGTATTCACCACAAATGTTTGAGATTAACCAGCTTAAGACCCTCATCCGTCAAAAATATTCAATTCAATTGCAATTTTCCCACCCACCAAAAAAAAACGAATTCAGCAATCAACTTTATCTTCCACTTTAAGTCGGTTACCAAATATTTGCTCTTTCTTCTGTCAGACTTCCTACTTCCCACACCTCAAAATGATAACACGGGTCTCGCAAGCCGGAATTGACTATTCAACAGATGAAAAAAGATTTACCACTCAACTGGATGAATTGAATCCACAAAACAAACCATCCCGGTCACTAATAAATGGAGAAAAAAACAAGCGTTGAATAATATCCGACTCACCGGGCAGGGAGTTTTCAAAATTTGCACTTTTGCCACTCTTGTTGTCAATTTTTTTGCCACATTTCGCAAGCTGAATAACCCATAAGGTAAAAATCATTTGATCGCAAATAATAAAAGAAAAACATTGAGTCGTTCATTGGCAGATTGAAATTGGATAATTCCAGCCCAGGTCCACCTTCACTTGAGCCAAAAACCGAAAGCCACCGAAAAAATTGATAAATAAACCAGTTCAAGAAAAACTGGCTTCAATGAGTGCTGATGACCTTGAAGGTTTGAATTGTATTTCATTGGTCGGTTTAATCCGAATGGAAGTTTTTTTTCTTCCACTGCTTATTCTTTCGGCTGATTATTATTAACCAGCCGGCTTCAACCGGGGTTGTCGAAACGAACGACATTCGAACGCTTAACAACCCCCGAATGAACGACAAGTGAATGGCCCCCCTGCCTGTGTGTGCAAAATTGAGCTGAACTTCTGTGAAAGAGATCGAGTTTGGGCAATTTTTCCCAGGCTAATTTTCCGCCCTGTTTGGCACGTGTGAGCAGCGCAGTTTTTTTTTGAGGATGGGCGGGCCTAGCTTGGCTCGGCAATTTGATCATGGACGAGGAGAGAGAAAAAAAATAGGCGAATTTTAACCGATTGAAGATCACCCACGATTGCATTAGGTGTCGGTTTTGTCTAAAATTTTAATTAGAAGCACGGTATTTGAAAACTCTCCTGGTAACATTTGCAGCCATCTTTTACCAACTCAAAGTTAGGAAAAATATCCCCGGCATATCAAAATTTTAGTAGTAGCCATTTGTAAATTAAAAAAAATCATTCACAACCTGTTTGATTAGTTTTTTGATCTATGAAGGATCAATTTTATCGAATATTGCTTTAATTGTTATAAAGTCCTGCTGGAATTCAAGCTACAAGAGCAAATTGTGGGACTTTTTGTAACAAATCCAACAGATGCATTTTATTGGACGAACCATTATTCCTTAAAATGGACATTGGACATCTTTTAGGATACACATTTTTCCTCGACAAAAACTTTGGGAGTTGCGAGAGAGTTTTAAATGAAGCGGATTGTCAATCAATTAATCACACGTAAGTCTTGTGAAGTTTTTGCTTAAGTTAATTATTACAACTGAGATGTAGATGTCAATGGATAATTGGGTGTGTCGTTTTGCAATTTTTTTTTACGAATTTTAAAAGCTCTGTAGTCTTGAAAAGCTTCATTTTTAGTCAAAACAAACGATAGATTTTTTGTAAATTTAATGAGATTTATGTAGGTACCCAGGTTTTGATTTGAAATTTTGTAAGGAAAACGAATTTGTTCAGAGTTATTGTGAATAGTTTGTTCTCACGCAATGCAAATGAATTTTAAATATATTTAGCTTACTGGAAAATTTTCTGGCTACAACTTTGCCCTAGATAGTTATAGGTCGATTCACGCACTGCCTGGCCTCACTGGTTTTGACACTTCGCGATTCCTGTTCTGATTACTTATTTTCCAATTCTACACGCTGATGAAGCAAAGCAAACATCTGGGTTCTCATTTAAATCTCATACACACGTTTTTAATAATAGTTCTCATCTCAACTTTGGAATTGAACAAAATTTAGAAGGAAATTAGTTGTTAAGAAATTAGATGAAATAACGAAAAATCAATCATGTTGTTTGTTAATCCAGCTGAAAATAGAAAAAAAAATAAGTTATTAGGCATTTGTTTACATTTACCGGTGAAAATAACACAAAAAATTCCGGACAATCGACTCGGCACATTCGAATTCTGTAGGAGTATCCACATTTGGACATTCGATGGGATTTTTTGTTTCAAGTAGAAGCGCTGCCCCAGAATATTCAATGCAAAGAGGAATTGGTCCAGAAGAGATGTGTTCAAAAAAGGGTTTCAAAACATGTTGAAACCTCCTTTTCGAAATTATTATGAATTTTCAATTTCTGTTGATTTCCGTGGAGATAACTGTTCAGGAGCTGAAAAATGTGCTAAATTTAGTTCACAAAATGGGACTTGGTATTTTGCTATCCTTAAACTGAGTTTTGACTTAAGTTTCTTGACCGTGCAGCTACACGAAAAATCTCGCCGCTCCTCAAATTTAGCTTTTTCTTCATGTAAGGAAACTAGCAACACTGACAAATTTTCTGTCCAATTTTCAGAAATATAATTTTAACAAGAAAGTTACTGATTTTAGAGCGTTAGATATGATGCTCTGTTTCGAGACAAAAAATAGGGTTACCAGAAATTTAGAAATAAGTTATTTCGGCATTGTTCGGCATTAAAGCGCTCATCGCTAATTTGTCTGCTCCGGTTTTGTTAGATAATTATCGTTTTCATATATTTTTTCACCAAACTTTTGTACCAGCAGATAGACAAACGTCACCACAAGTAATCAGTCAAGGAAGAATGCTGATACATGCTTTTTTAAAGTGTCTGGCGTTAAATCGCTAATCGCTAATTAGTCCGCTACTTTTTTGTCTACAAACTTATTTTCTTACGGGATTTCAGTTGAAAAAAAAAAGGATAAACAAACTCTACTAGATGCAATTTTTCAAGCAGGAATGCTGATAAATGTTATTTTCTATAAAGTGATGGAGTTTTTTGAGCCGTAAGTTCTCAAGAAATAAAGTTAAAAAATAAATATTAAAACAAAAATGTAGCGGACTAACTAGCGAAAAGCGTTTTAATGCCGACCTCTGGAAATAACAGATGCCATGATTTTGCAAAAATAAAACTAAAATCAGGTAAAACTGTGTTTTTTCTTTACATTTTGATTAAGAACAAACATCTCCACCACCATTCCTTGGCTGGTTTGGTACTTCCACTTGGCTGACTTTGAACTGCTCGGTTTCACTAGATGTTAATGAACAAGTAAGTGACTCATTGATCGTTGGACTTTTCCTAAGTCTGACAGAATTATCGTCTACACGCTCATTCTTTTTTAAACAATTATGGTTAAAAAAGTTACCTTTCTATGGTTTTTACTTTCGATCTGCCAATATGGTTATATTTTTTCACAATTTTGGGCAGTGCAATTATTCAAGTTCTCTTGCACTTACCAAAAATGTTGTTTGGTTTGTTGTTTGGTTTGTTGTTTGGTTTGTTGTTTGGTAATTTTTTGATGTTATTTTAACCATAATTGGCACAAAAATAATAAAGCGTGTTTCTTCCGCCATTTTGATCTTTGGCGATAAAAAAACTGGCGGACGATATTTTTTCCCAGAAGTTTGAGTCTTTATTTTATGAAGGATTTATGACGCGTTTATCTGGACCCACATGCTCACTTTAAAGGTAAGCTTTTTTTTTAACATTAAAACCCACTAGGGCACTTTCACTCTCCGCAAATTTCAAATTGTTTCTATTCTTCCGGCTTTTCTTTTAGCCCGAAGAGATTTGATTTGATTGGTTTGCCCTCTAAAGAAAAGTATACAAATCGCTCTTGAACCGTAAGATTATTCGAATTACTTTTACTTTATTTCCTAAAACGGCTTTATTCTTGCACATTTTCATGTAAATTCCATTTATTCGAAGAACCGTTGATAAGCTTCTCCTTAATTTCGCGTTTTGGTTGAAAAATCACCATAGCCTTAGAAGCTGAACTCTTCCAAAAATTCACATGGTTGAAAAATAATCAAATTCGAACTTCTCCCCCATAAGTCATTTTTATTGGTTCTCATAGAGAAGTCATAGAAATACATAGCGCGGAAAAAGGTGAAATATGGTTAATTTCAACCATGTATGGTTAAATAAAAACGAGCGTGTAGGGACATTTTGTTTTTTTTTTCGCACATTTTAAATTTGATTTTAAGCAAAACCGTCTTACTTTTTCCGAAAGAGCATAACATCGTTCACAAGAATTGATTCAAGAAAACGAAGAATGCTGATCTTTTCATGATTGTTTCTTGGACTTGGATTTTTTAATTTAATTGTTGCAGCCTGATAAAATATGCCAAGGTATCGAGCGGCTGGTGAAGATGGTGTCGCAGGCCTCATAAAAGGCTAATCGTTTAAAAAAAAGCATGAATTTGATCAAGCCCATCAAGCAGCACGATGTGAAATGCCCAAAATACATTCTAAACGTTAATTGAACATTTAAAAATCACAGCTCCACCCAATTTTACTTTATTTTTTTGCAAAACCATGGCATCTGGTGACTCTAAATATTTGGTAACTTTAACTTTGCATATGTAAATGATAAGGAATTTAATAAAAATCATTTCATCAGAAATTTAAATACACTTAAATCAATAAGTTTCTTGTTAAAGTAATATTTCAGAAAATTGGACGGAAAATCTGTCAGTGTGGTTATTTTTTTCCATGACAAAAAGCTCTATTTGGAGTGTTATAACTTTTTTCTCGCTTCGTCTTCGGCAAAACTGAAGCCAGTGAATTTTCCAGTGAGCTCCATGTATTAAAGTTTCATTTGAATTTCGTGAAAAAAAATATAAAAAAAAATGGAAAAAGGATCATTCTCCGAAAAAAAATTTCACTTTTACCATACAAAATTTCATATCAAAATGCGGGTACCCATGTAAATCTCATGTTAAAAATCTGCAAAACCTTTTTGATCGTTTTGACCAAAAAGTAAACTTTTTTAGCTTCTAAGTTTTTGAATTTCGAAAAAAAGGTTAAAAAACGACACACCCTCCTCACAAGGATGCCATAAAATATTCTGTGTTTTGACGTTTAAAATTCTGACTTTATGTGATTTTACTCAAAATTCTGTGACGGTTTTCTGTGATGCTTGTTTCATTTATACTATTCAAAAGTCATGTCAAATGGCGTCTTTTTTACATTTTACCTGAGCAAAATCATTTTGGATTACCAATTTTATCATACTTTCAAAGATTATAGTCCGCGATGTAGATTGACATTAACATTTGAATTTTGATAAATCGTGCATAATTTTTAAACTCTTTGAAATATGCTCTGTGACACAGATTCTAAGATCAAAATTTCCTTAAAATTCTATGCAATTGAAGATTTTTCTGTGATTTCTGCAACCTTGCCTTCACATCGGCAAAATCCGAGAACACCACTAAATTTCAGAGAGAATAATTTTTATATCCTATTGTGATGATCCAACTAAAGCGTGATTTTTAGCGTTTCCAAAAAGGCTGTGTTAAATTTAAACCGCTCCATTGTTGACCACTTTTTCGTGTTTTTTCCTTTTGGAGATAAAGTTGATATAATTTTGTTCTGTACTTTCTTCAGAATTTCTTTCTTTGAGTCAATTTATGATTTAATTGCTTCGAATGATTTTACATTGACCTTTAAAGTTTGAAATACAGAGTAAGACCTCATTTCCATTTTTTTACAGCAAAAACAGTACATAAAATGTACTTTTGGCTATGGTTGAGATAAATCGAACACTGGTTCAAAATCTCTCACTAGCTGAAGTCATGAGCCAATGTTTTATTTTTTTCTTGTAGTTTTATCATTCCTATTCTCAGAAGATGGTTTTCCATTCTCAATGAGCAGTAAAGTTGCTTGTAATTTGCGCAAATGTATAAAATTACAAAAAAAATTATACACTTGGTAGTCTCAATAAGCTTTAAAAGTTTTTTTCACAGAATGGTAGCAACTCACTCTGTCATTTTCTGCAACCAGGAAGCTTGGCTTTGATTTTCAATTTGGGATAGCAGAAGCCAAAGAAAAAAAATTTATGTTACTTTCTCACCCAAAGTTTGAAAAATTCTCACTCACTTGATATAAAACTGTTTCAACTCTTTCTATCAATTGAATAATCTTAAATATTTGTAAATTAAAAAAAAATCAAATCGATTTTTTTCCATACCAAAAACGTATTAAAATACGTTTTATCAAAATAATCATCAACTATTTTTGGAAGCTTTAAATACGATTAAAATCTGTTGATGTTTTTGGAAGTAATTTTGAGTTTTGAGAAATAAAGTTATTGAATTGTCTTGAAGTCTTGAATTGAAGTTTCGAGTGTTTTGTTGACTTATTTTATTTCTATTATATATTTGCGACAAAAATGCATGAATTATTTGTTATTATTTTTTAATTTACCATTTTTAAGTTCTTTTTAATTTTTTGAGTTTTATATATTACATAGAAATGTTTAAATTCATCCAAAAATTTGTAAAGTGGTTGACTAGACTTATATAAGGAATAATTGAGTAACCAATTAGAGAACTTATTTTCATAAATTGTTAAAATCTTTGAAGTTGCTCTAAAAGCACATCAATTTGGCTAATTTGATTGATTTTGAATAAGTTTTTACAAGAAAGCCTTTGATTTGTAAAAAAACCTGTTCTACCAGAAATCTACCTAATTCTGGAGCAAAGATTTTACATTTTACCATAAATGAAAACAATTTAAATTTTCAACAGTAAAATTGATTGATTAAAGTTTTGCGGTTGAAACCTTATACTTGCAATCTCGATCCAAATTCAAGTTTAATTTTGAAATTTAGCTCTTTATAAATTTGCAATAATACTTTGATCATTTTTACGGTAATTACATGCTTCTTTATCCGCAAATACTTTTCTTAAAAACGAATTCCTTAAATAAAATCCTGTGGATGTTTTTGTCAGTTTCAGAATTCAGGTTCAGAATTCAGATGCAGTATCAATATTTAAAAATCAGATTACACTAAGGTCTTTTTTTACGCGGTTTGATTTTGCTCAGTTTTACTAACACGGCTTCTTTTTACGTGTTTTTATTGCCATGGATATGATTCTCCTACACGGCTCTCGCGAATCACCACGTTTTTTGAGCGAAAATATTCCAAGTCCTATACGTTAACGACGAAATTCATTCGCGTAAAAAAAACCTTAGTGTAAGCTCAATGAGTTAAAATTATCAACATTACTTATTATGAAATTTGAATTAAGGAACTTTTTCTGAGTTTCAATACGATTTTTGAAATGTAAAAAAATACTATTTCTGAATTTTGATTCCAGGTCAATATTTCGATATGAGCCAAGAATGGAAATTTGTTTCAGAGCCCTCAATTAAAAATCTAGTTTTTTTTTTATTTAATGGAGTTTTGTGAGTTTTCTTAGCTTAAGAACTTCGGATCTGAATATTAAACAAAAACTTAGGATGATGTCTGAAGCTTAGATCATTTAGAGTCCACACATTTTATCTTGGTGATAACTACATTCCTAGAGTTCGGATATGAAAAATTTTGGCAGCGTAGTATTGGTAATGAAAATGACTACCTTGCCTATTTTTTCAGATGTCTAAGTTTACGTGTTTTCGAGAAATTTACTACGAATAAGGACATGGTTAAAATATTTTTGCACAATAACCTCGGAAATCTGTCATTATCGACTAAAAGACTCATAAACTGTTGATTTTTTTCTGAATTTTTTTTAACCCAAAGATAATGAGTATAGGGAGACTCAACACAATGCTCACGTTTTTCGATCACGCGAATAGATTTCAAAATACACGCGTTTATCACAGCCCGAATTCTAAAAAACCATAGTTTTAATACTGTGTTTTGTTCATTTCGGAAAATAATTATTTCAATACGTATGAGTTTCAAGAATTATGGATAAAATTTAGAATGAAAAGCAAAACCAAATTTGTATAAAAATTTCAAAATACCATTTAAAGTATTTTCTAATGTTGATGTGAACTGAAAATCGCGAATCCTTAACTAGATACATAATGCAAAGTATGAGAAAAGAAATTCAATTTAGATATTGATGATAGGGAACGAGAACCCTGAAATGAGTATAATCTAAGAAAATTTAGTATTCAGTAATGTATTTCTATCATCCAATGAGAAGATTATCTAGGCAAGTTCTGTTTCCTGGATTTTATGAAGGTTACAAAAATTTTAATTAAGAATCAGCTTTTAGGTTTTCATGAAGGTTTAGTAGTTTATCAGTTATATGAAATCTAACTCAAGGTGATAGACCAAATCTAACAAATATTTGAATTCAGAACGACAAAATCTTACAAAATCAGTCATTGAAACATAGGCAAAAAAAAGCTTCTGCTTCTTAAATTTTGTATATTTCTCTTGTTTCTATTGGTTTTTTTTTGTAATCGTATGCAAATCAGGCATAGAAAAATATTTCCAGAAAAATACTTCCAGAAAAATATCTACTTATCTGGAGAACAACTTAATCAGCAAAAAGTTCATGACCTCGTAGAATGAGGGCTCCGTGTTGCAACAAATTGAAGACCATCGAGTGAAAAATGAGTCCAACTCCGCTCATCAAAAACCCACAATCAGCCACTTAAAAGAACGTTTCAGTTTAACGATCATCATAAATAAACACGCCAAGCCTTCCTTTGGATTGGACTGGATTGGATTGGATTGTATACACTGGCCTCCACATGTGGTGATGATCTTAGTTCTAGTCTCTAGTGTTTAATTTCGCTCTTGGCTACAGGAATTCTGGCGCAAGGTACTCAATAACTTCTGGTTTATAACCAATCGAACAAAATTGCCCATTGGACTTCTTCCATCTTCAACCTAAGGGAAAAAGAAGAAAAGGGGCTCCACGAAAGTGCAATAAATGTTTGTTGGTTGGGAAGCGATTAAATTATTCCAGACTTGTTGTTGTAGGACGTGCTTCGAGATGGTATTAACTGTCATCGTTTCGTTCTGAAGAACCGCCTTAAGATCTAGCAAAGATAGGCAAAGAACGAGACGATTGGGAATCAGAATTCTCGGGAACTTGAAATTGTGCTTTTTTTTGCCTTCCCGTACTCACACGCCAAAGGTAGTTCATCGTTCAATTGCCCACTATACATGATTGTAAAACAATGTCGTAAATTAGCGAGGAAGTGGTTAAGCTGAATGGCAAACGAGCTGACCTAGAATAAATTAATGTTTATAATGGGATAATGACGGGGCCTCGTACGTGTGGAAAGAGCAAGAAGGTTCGGAGAAAATGACCCTCAACTTGGTCAGTTAATCCTTATTTTTTTTTAAGTCCCTACAACACTCGTAACACAAACATTTTGCTATGAACATAAAATGTCTCAAGGGATTGTCATATGCACTTAGAATCTTCCATTTAAAAAAGGCAGTAAATTCGAAATATTTCATCTGAATTGGATGATTTTTAAGATAGGATAAGTTAAGGATTTTTGACGTGGATGATAATCGCAGTTTTTGAATTATTTGTTTACACACATCACATCACACATCACAACTTAACGAAGTCTGTATTTCAAATTTTCGAAAGCTACGTTAAGCTGGCTCAATATCAGACTAGAACCAATGAAAACTTTAATGAGCTGTGTGAATTAGGAGTTAGAAAGGATTTATTGGTAATTTTCAATGTTTTACTGATCAAAATAAATAAAAAGATAAGTCTTTTTGATATTATAAATTTCATTTTTTGATAACCTTCTATTTCTTAAAGCAAGTTCACCGGCGTTGGGAAAAAGTGGTAGAAATTTTGACATTTTGAAAACTTTACCATGCAAAATTGTTTTCAAGATCTTTGGACGTTGTATTTTTTTACAGCACTGTTTCTATTTCAGCCGTATGTGATAAAAAGATTGCTATTTTTGCATCACAGCATGCGAAACTTCAACATGTGTTGTTAAAAAATTTGAAGGCCACAGATTTTGAAAATGTTTTTGCATGGCAAAATTTTCAAAATGTGCTAAAAGTGACAAAACTTTTTCCACTTTTTCCCAACATCAGTGAACTTGCTCTTAGGCGCCATATTTTAAACAACATCACTTTTTGTTCCGGGGATGTTCGATGCGAAGGAATCATTTGTCAACGTCGACAACGCTGCTATTTTTTCTAAGTTCTTGAAAATTTGATCATTAATTACATTTTATTTATCGGCTTACCACAACACGATTTTCGTAGGATCTCACAACTTCCTGAATCTATGTTTACCGTTTCCTTCGTTTCAGCTAGAAAATAAATCATTATTGAATACAAAATTTATAAACTATATAAAACATTACCTGAACATGTCAAACGATGCGAAGTTTCTGTTTCAATCTAATAGTGTTTTCGTTTATTGGCAGTGGCAACCTAGTTACCCACGAGTTTTGCCCTAACTGCTGTTATTATGTTCGGTTATTAATTCAGAAGTCCACTAGTTTTGCCCAAGTTTTGAACCTCAAGCAGGCGGTTGCACCCTGTAAAAGTTGTCAGTGTTGTGGGTAAACATAAGGGTGAGTATAGCAACCATATTTTGCATCGTCCCGGGTAACGATTCTGTTCGTTTATTCAGAAAAAGTTTTGCCCCGCGCTAGTGGAGGAAAACGAAAACGGCATAATTGTTTTTTTTTTATCATAACTTGATTGCTTTGATTGTAAAATTTGTAGTTTTGTTTGGTTTTCAATCATCCCGCTGTAAGTTTTTGTCGTTTTCAAGAGTCGTACGAATATGGAGGTGAGAGAAAAAGTACGAAATCTTAGAGCGAAATTACTGATTGACGATCGAAATTGTTGAAAACCCAGGTTTCAGTGATGGAATAGAGTTATCTTTATTTAGGTTTGTTCATTAAGTCCATAAACATTACATTAGCGAAAGCTATTTGTCACTTTTTACTACTCATATTCCCTAACCGGGCAAGTACTCATTTCTCAATGAGTACTTTGATTCTCAATGAGTACTTTGATACTTTTACCCAGAATATCTGGCAACACTGTTGTGTTACCACGAACCCGCGTTTATCACCATCACCTGTCATCAGCAATCATTGATCTATTGTTCTCGATTGCGAATTGGACATAGCAAGAGGAACCAAAACAAACAATGTTTTGGTTCTGCTCGTGCCAGCAGAAGTCTGCTGCTAATCCGGACGCCGGAGGAAACCGTAAGTTTCAACAGAAATTTTTGTGTGAAATCGCAATAGATCT
This sequence comes from Uranotaenia lowii, assembly GCF_029784155.1. Classification (NCBI taxonomy): domain Eukaryota; kingdom Metazoa; phylum Arthropoda; class Insecta; order Diptera; family Culicidae; genus Uranotaenia; species Uranotaenia lowii. The sequence goes on along the minus strand of NC_073693.1, from coordinate 308,677,242 downwards.
GAAGAAATTTGAAGGGTTTTTTGTTGTTTTCTTCTTCTTTATCGTTTTATGATAATGCTTAAGAAGATTTTTCAAACCTGACATTTTGAAATTTCTATTAGTGAATAACTTTGTTAAAGATTGCAAAAAGATTAAGATTTAAGTAAGAAAAGGTAACAGGATTTCCTTTCAGATCATCTCTGTCATACCCGCATCCCTGACAGAAAACAAAGAAACATTTCGGTAGTGAATTCTGAAAACGGCGAATGCGCCAAATGTAACCAAATGGAGTTACTAGCTGGGTCAAAAAATACGGTTGGATATGTACATTTGATTTGGATAGTACACAATTATCTGAATAATATTTAGTTTTCGAGAAAACCAAAAAATTTTTTTTTGCTCTACGCTAATGGAGTTGTCAAACTTTGAACGCGTTTTTCTCGAAACTGTGATGTTGGCGCATTAGCCCTATTCAAAATTCGATGCCGATTTGTTTCTTCTATGGCTGCAGTTGATATTATCTGCAGAAAAGCTACTTGAAACTTAAAAATATTCAATACTAGCTGATTTTACCCGGCTTTGCTCGGGTTCACATAAAATATATGTACACTATATACTTTTTTAACGATTGTTGTGCACGTGTGAAAAAAGATATTGTTTAAAAAAAAGTTCAAAACAACCATAAAACATAAATCAGTGATTTGAGTGAAATCGGGAAGCTCAAAGATTTATTTATTTTGCATACTTTTTTTTGCTACGGTTGTTCCGTGGAGTCTCCAAGTGGTCATTCCGATCCGAATGAATTGACCACCCAGAAGTGGTGAGGGAAAAAAGCAGGATTGTCTAGAACATGGTTTTGACATTTTCGAAAATTGTCTTTTTTTTTTTTGAGAAAATCGTTTTAAAAAAATTGTAAAAAAAAAATCGTTTCAAATAGAATCCAGTAAATATCAAAAAGAGTTAATTTGATTTTTGAAATTTGATGATCCCACTCCGAACTCCGTTTCGCTTTCAACCATGTCAAGTCCAACTTTTCTTCAAATATAAGAAAGAGAAGATAAAACAACTTTCCAATGTTCTGCAGTACAATGAAAAATGTGTTTTGCTTTCAGATAGAATATTTTGATATTTTTAATTTTATATGTTTATATTATACATATATTTCAATGACGTAATATTGAAATATTATTGAGAAAATTGAAAAAAAGGTTTTCTGTCTAAATTTTTCGAAAACATTTCAATGTGTCCATCGAAAATTCAATATAAAGTATTTATCTTAAGGTTGCCAGATTTTTTTTCACTCCCACCCGGGCCTAGCAATTCCGGGCATTTTTTCATAAAAACCTGGCAAAATCTGGGCATGGATTTCAATTTTTCAAATCCAAAAACCGGGCAAAAACCGGGCAAAACTTAGGTGTTATTATACATAAAAGCAAAGAAAAAATGCAAAAAAATATGAAATTAATATTTTATTAATGTAATTGCAGACTTCCAAAAACTTTTTGGAAAACTTAAATATTTAAAGGTTTATGAAAGTAAATCAGCGAAATTATTTGAAACAACCGTTGAAAATTTCCATACCGTTAATCGATTTTGCTGAAACTTACTCAAAAACTTTGATTTTTTTTGGGTTTCTTTGTGAAAATTGTAAAAAAATCCGGGCAATATCCGGACTTTTTTCACGATATCCGGGCAACCGGGCCGGACCGGATTTTCTCGAAATTTTGCATCAAATATCCGGGCAAACCCGGATAAAACCGGGCAATCTGGCAAGCTTAATTTATCTATGTTTCGCTGGAAAAATTTATTTTAGATTAACTCATTCTCATTTCAGTTTTTTTCATTCGAGGTCCTTTAATTAGGTGGATTAGAAATTTTTGTGGTTTATTTTTTATCAAAGTTTTGCACCTACCTACACTCCTCATCTGTTTATCTACTTAAAATACAACTTGAGTTAATTCCATCAACAAATTTTATGGAACCTTATTTCCTTGTCACTTTTACATAAAATTTTAAATTGAAACAAAAAAATTCAAAACTTTGTAGGGCAAAGTTCAAAATTTCATTTCATATATAGTCTAGATAAAACATTCGGGGCTCAGAAATAAAACATTGTTAATCTATGAAATACAGTTTTAGTCTTGTCATTGTGTAACATATGAAACAACATTTTTCTATAGAAAAATGCTTGAGAAGTTCAATCTAACTTGAAAATTAAATGTTTTTATTTTAAATCAATGCAATGGTATGAAAGTAGATTAAGAAATATGTAACTGTTGTCCAATTAATATTTACTTGATTAGTTGTTTTCCATAGAATTTTGTAAAATAAATTATTAATTTTTTCATCATATATCTATATCAAATAATTATCTACTCATTTGTGGACAAATGTTATCTTTTTAGATTTGAAATGTGATATGGAATCAGATTGATAGAAGTAGAGAATGTATTTTTTAAAAGTTTATTTTAAATATGAAGAACTATGCTAAGTAAAATTTGAATTTGATGAACTTTGATAAAAACGTATTGTTGAGGTTGTTCGTTTAGCAGCAACGTTGTTAATTGGTGTAGCTGAAAGCTAGTTATTCAATTTTTTAATTTAATTTTACAATTCAGTATTTTAGGAAGAACTCACATTGTTTAACCTCCAAATTTGATTACCTCAACAATATAAGATGGTATATCGATCATACGATCCGAACGGAATTAGTCCAAATAGTTAAGGGGGGGGTAGGGTCTAACGGGTATAAAAAAACACCATTTTCACGATTTTTTTCTAGAGCTATCGTTCAAACAAATGTATTCAAATTTTTTGCATTATACAAAGCATTGTTAAAAGAACATTTAGAAATTTTTGCGTAGAAATATATTGAAAAATGAGCCGGTGACGGAGCATTTTCGAGGATGCCTTTAAGAAAACAGGATTTGCGGTGGACACTGTATCTCAGCACAGAATCATCTGAAGTCAAAAAATCAGAGCAAAAAATTTTTAATAGATGTTTTTCTGGACCCCAACGTTTTTATTTAACTTAAAAATATTTTTATGAAATTTTTGTGGCTGTTTGAAGTAAAAACTACGATTTTTCTCTTAAAAATCCGCCATTTTTCACCTCTAAAATCTCCCCAAAGTAAAAAAATCAAAAAAGAAAAACGTTGGGGTCTGGTATTTTATATGTAGAAAATATGTTCCAAATTTGAAAAGAATCGGATAAGTAGTTTTCAAATGACGATGTCCACGGACTTTGAAAATGTTCTTTCGAGAAAAACGCGTTTGAAGTTTCTGCTCTTGCTTTCTTGCAGTATTAGATAGGAGGAGATAAAGGCCTATAACTTCTACAGTTTTGATTCAATTGACTTGAAAATTTGACACAACATTCTTGAAATGTTTTACAATAAGAAAATAAAAAAATAAAAAAATCGATTTTTTGAAAGTGTTTGACCCTACCCCCCCCTTAAAGAAAAATAGTTTATATGAAATTATACTTGAGAATTCACCGATTATCAAAATCCATCACGAGAATATGACGAAGCAACTTTCGGTCCTATCTAGCAGCTCAATCACGCTCCGCCTGTCAAAAGATCGCAACTTTTCCATCGGTGTCTGATGGATGATTCGGTGGGGGCAAGGAAGTGACCAAAGATGCGGCAACACGTATACAGGTTTCTGATTTTAAATTTTGAATTCTTAAAAATGATAAGGGGTTTCTCTTGATGAAAGACTTGGAATTGATCTAAAATAACTTTCCAAATTTTGAATCTCATAGTTTCGGAATTGACTTTCAGAACTTATTGACTTGATTTCTTTCTTCACATTAATTTGAATAATAATTTCTCGATTCAAGCTATTTTACAACTAAATTCATAAGAAAAGGTTTCCAGGTATTAAAATTTACCATAAATAAAATTTAAAAAAAGTCAAATCTGAAGCTGAATCCTTTTTAAATTTTTATCACAGTATTCATTCCTACAAGTCAATATTGAAACTTTATGTTAGATGAAAATATCATAACAGTTTCGCAAATGTTGATCAAAACTTTGAAATTAAGGTATGGAACAGTTTTTTTTTCTCAAATAACAATCCATTAAACAAATGATTGTTTTGAGCATAAAACACTGCATTTCAATTTTACTCGAGAAAAAGACCCTTTATGCTATATATATTCTCATATTTTATCAATTTATTTTATATTTTTGTCGATTTTTGAAATCTTCAAATTGAACCATTAAATTTTATAATTATTTTTAATACTTCTATTGGTTTTCAAGAATCTTGATCAGCAAATAAGTTCTATGATTTGATCATATTTCAGAAGTACATTTTGAGAAACTGCGATTGAACCATGTTTTGTAAGGTATTCCTGATAAAAAAATTACTCAAAAATTCATTTGTTGTTGCTTTTAAAAATGATTGGAAGTTTTTTAAATGGATTTTCATGGAAACTGAATTTGGGCTCCAGTTAGATATCAAAACAATTCGTGATTCGAAAGATTCATTGCTTGAAAATCCAATTTGAAGCAAAAAGTGCATAGACCCGAATGATAAAATAACCCTAATAAAAAAGAAAAAAGTGCATCTACTCTTCGAAACTGTAAGCGTTGCTAGTCAGTCGAAGGAGGCTGCGGTGATCTTGCTGTAGTTTTAAATTAAATAAATGTTGCAGTGTTGTTTGTGGGGGTTAAGGGATTCTCCTTGGTGAAGCAGTTCACCAAGCCACGCTAACCAGACGAACGACCGGGCGAAAGATGGTCGTTCAACAACCCACCAACAGAGCGCAGTGCAGAGATGTGAGCCGTAGTCTTCAAGCGAAGAGGCGAAGCGAGCGATAGGGCGAAGCGAAAATGAGCGCGGGACGGGGGCAATGAACGGCAATGGGATCAAAACTGGGAAAAAAGAAAGCGACCATTGACTCTGCTTTCAGTTCGCGAACTAACCAAACCGATCCCAAAAATATTCTGAGGGATCATAAATATTTGATTAAATTTTAACTGTGGTGATTTGTTCAACAAGATTCCTAAAGGAACAGGAATCACCACCAGCAGAAGGAAAAGCCAATCTCGAGTCGCTTTTGATTGGAAATCCAGGACCCCGCTGTTTCGGATTGATTTTTAATCATCCGAGCCCTGAGAGCGCCACAGCGCTCTACCACCTCAACCGACCGCCGTCGGTGTTACTCAATTCCGTACCTGATTCAGCACCCAAGGTGGGGCCAGGTACGACGTCGCCACGCGCTCCGTTCATCGTCGAAGAACCTCGTGCGCCACCGATAACATCGACCGACCGCCGCCGGTGCTACTTACCCTCGTACCTGATTCAGCACCCAAGGTGGGGTCAGGTACTCAGCATCCACGCCGCTTGCTTGCCGTCCAAGGACCATCAGTGCCCGGTTCAGCACTCAAGGTGGGACCGGGTACAACAACGCGACCCGCTAGAGCCAACCAGCTTCCAAGCCGACCTCACCGAACCCGAGCTCGACGTCAAGGAAGGAATCAGTAAACGGAATAAGGTTAGCTAGCTAAGTTAAGAAAGTGGTGGGTGATCAAAACTGCATCGTTAAACGGTACCGAACTTTGTCTGAGGAGTTTTCTTTAGCTCTCCCGAATTTCCCTGCAACTTAGTTTTGTGTAAGCTTGCCGACCCTAGGGATTATTAGGGGTTCATCGTAAATCTGCCGATTGGCTAACAGCCAGTCTTACAAAACCATCCAAAAATAGCAGAAAATTACATGTGGGAATCTATCTAACATACAATTTGAATGGTGTTATGTAGTTTTTTTTTAAACTCTTGTTGAAAATTGAAAACCTTTTAATTTTTTCGCTTTTAAAAAAATACATATAAAGAATGTCGACTTTATCAAAAAAAAAAAAAACTTTTATTCATTTCATTAGGGGTGAAATATGCCTTTCAATATGAAAATTATTTCTAACCAAAATTCATTTGTGATATTAGTATTTTCATAATTAGCATTCAATGTAAGCAAATCTATGTGAAATTTCCAAACAATATTCAAACATGTCTAGTTCCTGAAATTTCATCTAAGTTGGATTCATTTCTCTACAAAATAAAAGTTTCGCTGACTGAATGTTTGAGTCAAGACCCATCTCTGGGTCGCAGTTTGAAAATAGAAATAAGGCGGTGCCAAACACCGAAATTGGCTGGATATCCAAATACGGCAAACGCATCATTTCTCACAAGGCTGCAAAAAATCCAATCATTTAAGAAAAAATCGCTCAAATTTGAATCATGTGTAGTAGCCCGGTCGGATTCAATCAACACATTTTGATCACTTCGAAAACTTCATCATGCTCACCATCTAGCAACTCGCTCACAGAAAAAAATAAAAATCAAAACAAATCAGATCACCTGATTGACTGGTGAGCGGATTTTTTCCCCCGTGATTGGTGAGCTGATTTGAATCCTAGTGAGCTTGATTTTATTTTAAAAAAAAATCATGACCGTGATCAGAATTTCAAAACGGTCATCGGCTGCTTGATTTTTAAATCATGGATCTAAAATCGTGTATTTAGAATCCACGTGTCTTCTGAGGTATCATGATGATGATGCAGTATGAAGAAGCTCGAATCGAACATTGTCTTTGCTTGATGGTTTCGCGTCGAATAAATCCTTCTTAGGCAATGGTTTTTTTTCATGTTAATTCAAATATCAATCAATTTAAGTTATTTGTAAGTTTTTTTTTTATGATTTCAACTGAGAATCGATAAAATTTTAAGAAAATTGCTGTTTTTTTTAGTTTAAAAATAATTTTATTAGGCTCATCACTTTATACAAAGTATTTCGGGCCGATGGTCAGCAGAATTTCTATTCTATTTTTTAAACCTAAGGTTGTATTTTTTAGGATTAGAGAAGGGGAAAGGTTTGGGTTTGGTTTGGATCTTCTTGTTATGCGAGACAGTGGCTGAGTTGAAAATGGGGGTCTTTTTATTTTTACTCGGATCACTATTCATTTCCATTGTTGGATCGGAGGATGAGTGGCTTGTGTATAGTGGATCATTCTTTTCTTGGGTAAAGAGTCCGTTGGCACATTTTCAATTGGTTTCTCGGTTGTTGCTGGTAGATTCAATTACTGATGACTTTGTGTGACAGTTGTGAATGAAACCATAAATTACAAATCCTAGTTGTTCTTTTAGTTAATAAAATCCAGTAAATTTTCTAATTTTGCGTTTTTCTCCTTGCATGTTAATCTCGAGAAAGAATCAATTATTTTTCTAAATATCATTATGCAATTAAATTGTAGCCTTAGAGATTTTAAACAACATTCATGTTGATTCCCAATGTAATATTTCTCATAATTACTGTTTATGAATTTAATTTATTCTATGTTTTTTCTGAATGTAATTTTGAATTCTGATGTGATAAGCTTCTATTAGTTGCTTTTGTTTGAAAAGCCTTTTGAATTTTGTTTTTAACTCTCCGTAGAATTTTGAACTTGATTTTTGATTTGGAATTCTAGCTTTAATCTCAATTTTCCTTTTGTATCCTTAGTCAATAATTTGAATTTCGATTGTGGTTTCTGATTCTTATCTTAATTTTATCTAATTTTGGGTTTTGGAATTTACCTAAAAAAAATCGAAAATTTTGAGACTGCATTTTATATAGCTTTACGGATTAATCTTAGGATAAATTTAATTTCGGTTTCAGAATTACCAATAGCTGTGCGAAAATCTGAGTTTTTGAAAATTAACTATGAATATGATGGACTAAAATATTCAAAGTAATTATATTTCAATAATCAATAGGGGAGAGTGGAGTAATGTGGGCCATGGGGAAATGTGGAGAACTCTAAATATCTCAGCTGTGTGTTAAGATGAAAATCTCAATCTAACTGTCATCGTCCTCGCTTTACGTGAGCATTTATCTCTATATGTTGTTGACTTATGTATACATAATAAATATGCTTCTTTTATTTAGCTAGAACAAAAAACTACTTCCATAACTAAACAAACACCCGCAAATTGCGGTGGGGATTGTAAAGTTCATATAAAAAATATGCTCATATGCTTATTATCTTAGTTTTGTGTTGCTCTTTCACATGGAAATGGAATTTTTCATAAATTATCAATTAATCAATCAAAAGCAACCAGTAAGAAGGGGGGAGGGGTTTTTTTGGGCCACACGTATTTTATACACATTACACTAAGGTTTTATTACGCAGTATGGATTCCATCGTTAACGTATAGGACTTGGAATATTTTCGCTCAAAAAACGTGTTGATTCGCGAAAGCCGTGTAGAAGAATCATATCCATGGCAAAAAACCGCGTAAAGGGAAGCCGTGTTAGTAAAACTGAGCAAAATCAAAGCGTGTAAAAAAGACCTTAGTGTAATAACTTAAAATATATGTATCTTATCTGTAAAGATTTCCTATGCCGAATGAAGAGTTATGAAAAATACTCTGTCCATTTTATTCAATGCAAAAGAGACGAATATAAATCTTATCTATGAAATTTTGCCAAAATGTTTGTGAGCCCTGTTTTTGAATCTATTCAATCATACACAACTCATTTTTAATTCCCTTACCTGAAATTACAAGCCTTATTAATCATTAAATTTACTGTTTCGGGTCAACTCATAAATTTTTCATTTTATTTGGTCAGTTTGAATTTTATGGCATATGATTCCCCCAACCTTTCTTTAAAACAGTCTGAACTCAGGAGAAATAATTTACTTAAAAATTTGAAAAAAATCCCTAATGATTCGTTAGAAATGTAAAAAATACATACCATTTATCTTTTTCATTTTCCTTTATAAAAGAAGATATGAAGCAAAGAAAAAAACTGTCCCATGATTACCCACCCTCCCCTTTTTGTTATAGAGCATTTAGACTCAGCGTGATTTTTTAGGAACTTTTAAATTTAGTGCTATTTGAAAGGTTTTTAGCTCCTTTAGATATTGAAATCAGAAACGGTTTATTAACTAGTTTAAATTTACAAAGGTTGAACATTAACCTAAGGCTCCTAAAAACTAAATCCGACACTACATGTCGAAAGTCTTAGTCGAAGCTTAGCAGGAATTCATTAATCTTTTGTATGCGAGATGAGTTTATATTCGCACATCTATATTGAAAAAATATGTGGTCCTAACTACAAATGCACAGGATAATTCTTGCAATCTATACGTAACCTGTTCTGGCCTTAAGATCGCCCTTAATGGCATAAGCATTAGCATCAAAACTATATAAAATGAACTCATATTCAAACATATAAGAACCATATGATGCTTCTTTCATTATCAAGGCATGCGAATCAAGGCATGCGACGGAAGCCCATTTGAAATTGTTGATCAAAAATCGAGTTGATTTGATTTTTTTTTTTGATCACGCTCACCAGGATTTTTTTTTTGAATCCAAATCAAGCTCGAAAAAAATCCGCTCACTGACCATCACGACCAGTTGTGATGACGTGTGAGCATGAGCAAACTTGCTTTGATCGATTTTGGTGCTCGCTTCAATTTCTTTCGAAGGGATTTGATTCCCTTGTTACTATGATTTTGAAAAACTGTGAGCGAGTGCAAAAAAACAATCACAAGAATTCAAATCAAGATTTGGAGCCTCTCATCATAACTGACAACCCTTGCAGGATATGAGAAGGCAATGCAAATCTTGCCGTGCTTAAAAATGTCCAAACTTGATTCCAACTACCGTAAGATGAAATGATGGGAATAGAAATAGACCAAGAAAAATGATTATGATCACATGGGAGAACTATTCCCTTCATTCCGATAGACATCGACACTCAACCAGTATAATATTCATACGCCAGGTTGATCTCCTGTAGTAGAATGTTAATACATGGTCCCCGGAGAGGCGCAAGACGTGGGTTCAAGTCCTACCGGGAGACAAGGCGAATTTTTTTCGCATGTTTTTCAACATCAATTTTCTTTTATCTAGTCCCTGAAATTTCATCTAAGTTGGATTCATTTCTCTACAATATTCAAACATTTCAAAGTTTTTTTGTTTGAGAATCCCTAAATGAGAAAACATACGACTATCACTTTCACGGTTCCATGTAGCCTGACAAAGAATTCGATAAAATATATGGATAGATAATTTTGACCGCTTCAAAAACCGACTTTCTGCTAGCTTTTCTGGCTTTTACACTACTGTGTGACGAAGAATTCGAACCTGGGAAATTAAATTGATGATTCTCTTTTTGTGTGTTATAGAAAAAATATTTCATAGATAAGCTGTTTTTACGATAATTTTTTTCACAAAAGGTAAAATTGATCTGATTGTCATCGTCTTGTTAGGACAGAGATAGATAGTTTAAAAATTTTGGTCCAGAGTCTTTTTTGCTGATTGTAATAACTGTCCATGAAAAATGTGCCATCTGTTATCATGCTCAGAGTCATTAATAAGTTGCAGCGGATTGCCTTAGAATGCTGAAAAAAAAAATTATCAAGGAGTTCCGTAAAACACGATTAAGGTCAGAGCCCCAGGAACGACGCATCACCCCAGCGCGTTTGTACTCAATCGGCGACACACAGCACGAAATATCCGGGTTATTCTCCGATGATTTAATGTAGGCTTATTTGCAGTCAGCTCTGGGGGGCTTGCCATGAAAAACCCCCCCAGGGGGATACGAAACACGTCTTGTTGCGAAAAGAATATCAGAACAATTATTTATGCCCCACAACGCACACCGCGCATCAGATCATCCTCAAGAGGTGGCTTCTTGAATCATCAACCGGCCGCTTTTTGAAACGAAAAAAAAATCTCGACAACCGGTCGGAAATTCTGACAGCAGAACGCACCGAGTCGGTCACCGACTTAAGAAGTAGAAGTCATTTATTCATTCTCGGACATCCCATTGAATTGAAGAGGTTGACTCATAAGGTAGCGAAGTTGGAGGCTGAGAATAAGGAGATCCGGCAATTTCGGGATCCCCCTCGTACCTGAGAAGTACTTTTTGGAGTTTTGGAGGGGAGAGAATCTTCAAAGGGAAGATCAACGGACACAGCATCAGAATCTTTCCCCGGAATTGAATTGAGGCCACACCACCAGCCGGGTTACAAATTAGCTACACTAACGGTTGTTTGACACCTCCTCAGTTTTATGGCTACACCTCCACTTTGAAAAAAAAAAAAATAATAAAAATGAAAAAATGTTGGATGTACTCAAAGAGGAGGAATTCATAAGTGTGGGTATGTGATTGAAGTAAAGTCGGGAGAAGTTCTTGTGAAGTGATCTTCTCGAGCTGTGGTGGATCAAGTACCTTCAAACAAATCTCTTCTAATGGTGTGAAGTACGCCCGCGCATAATAAGCTTCCAGCTGCCTTTCCTAGCAGCTTTACGTCATGTTCTGAGTGCCTTTAGAAGAGATTTGCGATCAGCCAGAAAATGATACATCGAAGTTTTGACGCATGACGACGTTAGATGGATGGAGAGTTTGATGAACTTATTAGGAGATTAAATTGCTCCAATCCTCCTCTCTCTACTAATAAATCAAAGCTGATGTCAGTGGATGATATTTGAATACTCTTCATCGCGTTGTTTGTTCTACGGAAATAGCAGTTTAGTGTGTTTATTTTCCATTCTAGGGTTTTTCTCGAATTTTAGTTTTAAATTGTGTTGCGTAAGCCTCTCTGCAAATTACATCTTTTCTAATCCATTGATTATTTTGTTCTTAAAATTCAACACGAATAAGTTCAAATCGAGAACCGTTAGAGCATTTGAAATAATTACACTAGTTTGCAGCATTTTTGAACTAACCAAACAAAAGATCACTATTAATGTGAAATTGGGCGCTGAATCCGAAAATGAAATTCAAAAATATCCCAGAAGAACCGTTTTTGAGTTGTGCTTCAAATATGAAATTATGGAAAAATTAAAAAAGTACTTGTACTAAGATTTAAATATCTCGGAATGTACATGAATATGAATATACATTTCAAATCTCTTTTTTGCATATTAAAGCTGGATAAGTTTGGAATCGATAATATCAACTTTATTTTTGCTTATGATCAATAGTATTGTTGATATTAGTGACTTTATTATGGAAAATATTTAAAAAAATGCATTTTTTTCAGAAAAAATTTGTTTCAGTAGAAGTTTTAAACTCAAAAGTAACATGCAAAAAATGTTATTTTCTATTGGCTTTCAATATCAATTCAGAACGAAGATTTCAAGTGGTTATTTATCAAAATCGGTTGAAAAGTTTAAGCAGTTATGGTTACTTTACCATAACAGTAATTTTTCCATTTTTGAATAATTGAACAAACTTTGGTGTACTTATAATAGTATAGGAAGAATTAAGTATTAAACCGCTGCAAAAAATGACTTTTTGCTCCCATATGGTTTGTTGATGCCTTTTGGATCACCAAATTTGAGATGATTTGGTCAATTCCTGAGTTAGCGCAACTTTTTTTTTTTTTTTTTTTGTTTCGATTATAGTCGTTTTACCATCTTTATGGCATTCGCGACTTTATCAACGTTACAGTTGGCGGATTGTTATTGAAAAACTCATCCGGTACAACTGTGTTCGATGTTTACTCTTGGGCTCGAACTCGCGGACATCGGCTCAGGAGACAACAGACTTGCCAACTGAGCTATATCACAAGCCGAGTTAGCGCAACGCGTTCTAATTTTGTATGAAAATTTGTATGGAAGAAGAAATTCTTGCACATTAAATCTTCCAGAAAATTCAAATAAGCTTGAAATGAAATCGGTCTTTAATTTTTGGTTTTGATTTTCTTAAGCTTCATTTTTTGCTTACATGACAAGCACCTAAGAATTTCATGAAAAAAGTTATATTCATTTCAAAATAAAAAAATCTGAATCCATTGAAAAGTATTAAAAAATGGCAGACTTTGCTTGCTAGAGCTGTTGATAATTGCATGAATTGTTTTTGCAAAGGCTTCATTAATCGATAAATTCTTTGGCAATGCAAAAATGTTTTTTGAGATTTTTTATTTCCATCCTACTGTTTTACCAGCTTTGAAACAAGCAGTCAAAAACGATATAATTAAATAAATGAATTTCGAAAACAAAAATTTTATATAACATTGAATATCTTTTCTGAAGTACAATTTAGGTTGGTGCTTTGTTGACATGAAATGTAATGCAAGAATCAAGGATCATTTTTCATCTAAAGTTATATTTTTTGGAACTTTCAGAACATCTCTGGCGATTTTTGAATGAAAAATTTTGTTTTCCCATACAAATTTCTATACAAAATAAAAACTCGTTGCGCTAATTCAGGACTGGATGGATCGCTTCTAAAAATTTTATTGCAATTTCTGGCAGCAAAACCAACCAAAAAAAGTTATGGGAGGTGTAAAAATTTAAGAATTTGAAATTTTCATACAAAGCTTGCAGCGGTCTATTAAGCATGGTAAATGTCACTCGCTCCTACTTAAAACTAATTATTAGATTACCAGAAGTTCACATGCCAAATTTCAGAACGATCTGAACGACTCCGATTTTGACTTAACCTTAATCCGCTCTTGAGTGTCAATATGACACTATTTTAAGCGTGGCGGCTTGTAACTTTATTTGGGTTCATCCATATAATACTATTTCTGTGAGGACCCTCCATGAATTGAATCATTAATTTTTTATGGATGCACACTGGAAGCCCAGGAATAAAACTCCCTAATCAGATGTTAAATGCCAATTTAACATTCCTCCACAATATTTTACTCAAATATTTACCTGAAAAACTGCATTTTTCCGTTATTCAAGGTCTAAGAAAAAAATCCGAAAAAATATGCTTCGGAAAAAAGACTAGCTACGGAATGCTCAAAAAAAAATCACTAAGTGTCCAATAAGCTGAAGTTTGAAGCTATACGTTGCATTTAAGGATATATTTCTTTGAATTTTTTTAAGATCATGAAAGTGGTGTAAAAAACTGTACTTTTCAATCAATGAACCGTCGAAATTTTTTAAGTAACACCAAATAAATTTTGGAAAGTAGACGTAATTTGGCACTTTTTTGCCTTTTTAGAATGTCAAAATATGAAACACACAATTTTCGACGAATTTTAGAAGGTCGCTGATTTTCGAACCTTTTGTTCATTCGCAAATTTCTCAGATTAAAATGCACATAAATTGAACTTCGCACTGAATTTTGAGCCCAATTCACGAAAACGAAAATATGAAACACCAGAATACGAATGAGAATTAAATGATCGAATAAATCCAGGATTTGATGCTTCGGACAGAAAAAAACCCAGTCCACAGAAATACAAAACATAGTTGAGCAAATTAAAAAAAAAAAAGAATTTTATCATTATTGATATTAAATAACATTTCTTTTCTTGATTTTCGATTGAAGAGTTCCTGAAAAATTTCTCTATGAAATCACAATGTGAATAAGAATTTTAAATGTGAATTATCAATTAGCAAAACAATGTTTATTTTGGGTTTAGGGAAAGCTTTTCAAAACTAGTAGATGATTATTGAATTTAATTTTAAAAAGAAAATATTAAATTTTATTTCAAGAGTGCTAGCGATCAAAGTCCGAAATAAATTCCTCTTTTAATGTTCAATTTTTCCCAGTTATCAAAATAAAAGGCTAAAAATTCATAATTCATTGAATTTTCAATAATTAATTTGTAAATTTAAAATACAACAATTTTCAATTCATCTTCACTGGTTTATAGATTAATTGAAAATTCATGATGGATTAAAATAAAGATGAATAAATTAAACGTTTGTAAATTTTCAAGCGCAGTTATAGTTTAAAATTTCTAGCAATGAATATTTTTTCGCAGTTATTTGAGCCCTGGAAATGACAAAAGCAAGAAACTAAGTTTTTCTTTTAAAACAATTAAGATTTATATTCTTCCAAGAAGTTTGGTTTTCAAAAAACAAAATTTAGAGTTTAAATACAAAGACAAACTTATAAATAAATCTTTAAATTTCGTTTAATTCATTAAAAAATAAATAAACGTATCAATAAAGTTTGGGTAATTGTATTGAAAATTTTAATAAAATGTTGATTCAATTTATCGGCCTTATCAGTAAAAGTAATGCTCTTTTCGTAAGATCATTTCAAGATTATGAAAATGAAAATTGGTTCCGTAAGGAAATATTGATGACATATAATTAAAATGCTTATGATAAAATTATATTCGCTCATTTTCAATATCTATTCATTTCTTCAAACTTTCCATCCGCCTCTAATTTTTGATAATTTTTAAACGTTTTATTAAAATATCATAACTTTCACCGATAAGGTCGAGAAATTAAATTAACAAACAAAATCTTAATCACTGTGCTTTTCATAAAATAAAATATATCACAATGATGTTAAAAATTAGTTTTTAACATTCTAGAAATATTTTTTTTTCAACAAAAAAAAACGTTTCACTATTACATTAACTTTGTGGTAGAGTATAAATAATAACTCAAGAGACAGAATTTGGGTGGCTTTATGTTTTAATCATGGATTTTGTAGATTTTGGCGTACAGAACTTGAAGCTTTTGTCTGATGCCGCCTATCACATCTCGTTGTGGTGATACGGAGTTTAAAAGTTTGAAAATGTATCAGTTCTAAGTTAAATCAATCATTGATAAACTGATGAACTAACAATTCTACATGAAAGAAAAAAAAGATTCTGAATTTGATTACTATGCCTTCTTTATTCTATTAAAGATTAAAATTTTTTTTGATGATGATGAGAAATGATTTAAAAAAGTTAAATTCTACATTTTTTTTAAATTTGAAAGACAAGTACTTCTGACATTACTTAAGAAAGATTTTTTAATCCAGTTTTATTTCATAAAAAAAAATTGATGAAACCGGCAAACTATTTTTTTCATTTTTTTTTAAATATCTTTAATTCGTCAAGAATCTATTGTTTTACAGAATTGGAACAGAAGACAAAACAAATTTTTATATTACTTGCGATATTGGAGAGGGTTGATAAGAATCTTTATTAATTTTTTTTTTTCAATATTTAAAAGTGTTTTCAGAAAAGAGCAATATTTCTTTAAATAATGTTTAACTTATTTTAATACTTTCAGGGCACCAAAATAAATGAAAAATAAGCTCTTGAATTCATTTTATCTTAGAATAAAGTGAATTTTGTGGCCATGTGTAATTTATCAAAATCCTTTTGAATGTGAAGTTGAGCATTTAGAAAAATTAGAAACACGAATTAAAATAGAGGTGAAATTATTTTCTTGAAGAATGTTTCATAAAATTTGTAATGATTTTAAACGATTTTTTTTTATCTTATAGCAAGTTCACTCGTGTTGGGAAAAAGTGGTAGAAATTTTGGTACTTTTAGGTAGCACATTTTGAAAATTTTACCATGCAGAAATGTTTTCAAGATCTTTGGGCGTTGAATTTTTTTACAACACAGCTTCTATTTCAGCCGTATGTGATAGAAATTGAGCTAGTTTTACATCACATCATGCAAAAATAGAACATATGTTGTAAAAAACTTGCCGGCCGCAGATCTTGAGAATATTTTTACTTAATAAGTTTTCAAAATGTGCTTCACGTGTCAAAATTTCTAGCACTTTTTCCCAACACGATTGAACTTACTCTTAGTGATTAGAAATAAAGCAATGGATGAACATGTTCAGATTCACTACCTTATAAAAACTAGTTTTGAAGATAAGGTAGGCTTTTCTATGTCAAGATTTGAGCTTCAATACAGAAGGTTGCAAATAGAAAATTAAAAGTTAGTTTCAATTCGCGAACTTCATATAGTGTCTTAGAATGAAATATCTCTGGCCTAGAATGATAAAAGACTGAACACCACCACATAGTGGTCCAAAATTTAGAAAAGCTGGCAGAAACTCGATTTTTAAAGCACTCATAATTATCTATCCAAATATTTCATCGTGTTCCGGCATTGTCAGGCTACATGAAACCATGAAAATGATAGCCATAAGTTTATCCGTTTAGAAGTTTTCAAAGAAATGCTAAGAAAAGTTTGAATATTTTTTAAAAATTTCCCAAATATTTGCTTACATTGAAAAACGAATAGATATTCAAATCGCGAATATATCTTGCTTTGCAATTATTTTTATATTTTTGTTAGACATATTTTACATTTTATATAACAGAAATTTGTGTTTTGAAATAAAGTTGAATCATTTTTTATGGAATCTAGTTGCGAAAAAAACGATAAATATTTTAAAATTTTAAAACTTCAACTGGAGATTTCAAAAGAACTCCACATAACTCCTCTCTAATTTTACGTTGGATAGATTGCCACATTTCTGAACTACAAAATATTTCAAATTGGGCTGCTTTTTTGCCATTTTTGGAGAACGTCAAAGAGTTGAACCACTTTTTTCTTAAGGGGGGGGGGGGGGGTAGGGTCTAACACTTTCAAAAAATCGATTTTTTATTTTTTATTTTCTTATTGTAAAACATTTCAAGAATGTTGTGTCAAATTTTCAAGTCAATTGAAGCAAAACTGTAGAAGTTATAGGCCTTTATCTCCTCCTATCTAATACAGCAAGAAAGCAAGAGCAGAAACTTCAAACGCGTTTTTCTCGAAAGCACATTTTCAAAGTCCGTGGACATCGTCATTTGAAAACTACTTATCCGATTCTTTTCAAATTTGGAACATGTTTTCTACATATAAAATACCAGACCCCAACGTTTTTCTTTTTTGTTTTTTTTACTTTGGGGAGATTTTACAGGTGAAAAATGGCGGATTTTTTCGTGAAAAATCGTAGTTTTTACTTCAAACAGCCACAAAAATTTCATAAAAATTTTTTTAAGTTAAATAAAAACGTTGGGGTCCAGAAAAACATCTATTAAAAATATATTGCTCTGATTTTTTGACTTCAGATGATTCTGTGCTGAGATACAGTGTCCACCGCAAATCCTGTTTTCTTAAAGGCATCCTCGAAAGTGCTCCGTCACCGGCTCATTTTTCAATATTTTTCTACGAAAAAATTACTAAATGTTGTTTTAACAATGCTTTGTATAATCCAAAAAATTTTAATACATTTGTTTAAACGATAGCTCTAGAAAAAAATCGTGAAAATGGTGTCTTTTTTTACCCGTTAGACCCTACCCCCCCTTAAAATTTGACTTCTTAGCCAATAACCACCCGAATCAAGAACTAAATATTTATTTATTTATTTTATTTACATAGTATACCGTCTCACGACATAACTTGACAAACATAATTCCCATAGTTCACTCGGTCCATGGCAACCGTCCTCCAATTTCTCGGGGATCAAGAACTAAAATGATATTTAATTGGATTTCTAGGTTGATTTGAACTTAGTTTAAATTTTATCGCAAAGATCAATTTTCGTCCTTACTAATCATAAATCTTCTCCTTCCATAATTTACTTTCCAGACAACTTCTTCTTCGGTCAACCGCAGGGCCGCTTCGTGCCATCCTTCGAAACCTCCCGGTCCGGGTTTTTTCCCTCGAGCCTGCAACGGAATCAACCGCCCGATTCCTACCAGGAGCAGACCCTCTTCGTCGGTAGCCCTTCTGGAAGTGGTTCTTCCTCAGCTGGAGGATCCGCCGCCGGAGGTCATCGAAGCCGGCAAGTCAACACCGGAGACACCGGCGTGACACCTTCCTACTTCCAGTTCACCTATACGGTAAGTTTGTGAGGAAGTTCTTAGTTTTCATTTTTTGATTGATTGATTCCGTGAGTTTGTGTGCTTTTTTACTTCTAAGTTTTGATGTGTAGTTTTTGATTGCTGTTTTTTCGTATTTAATAGATTTAATTCATAACACCAACACTCTCATACGAATCAGCAACAGTACGGTTCAGTGACGGCATTTTGGATGATAAAATTTGCGACCTACTACCTACCTTCTTATTATTGGTTTTATCGCTGTGATGAGTCGCTTTTAAGTGGCTTGAGTTCATTGGATTGGAAAATTAGCGCTTCTCGGTGCTAAAAGCCATTACTAATGTGTCATTGAGTGATGAAGATGAATAATCGAAGTTTAGATCAGCATGTTTTACCTTGGATGGTAAATCCTATTGCAAAGATGCGTGATGATTCACTATGAGATGCAAAAAATTGATACGTTTTTT
Source organism: Uranotaenia lowii (assembly GCF_029784155.1). NCBI lineage: Eukaryota > Metazoa > Arthropoda > Insecta > Diptera > Culicidae > Uranotaenia > Uranotaenia lowii. The sequence continues at coordinate 308,658,271 of NC_073693.1, read as the reverse complement.
TCCAATGCTTGTTTGAAAGTTAAAGATCTTCCGGTTTTGGTTTTTAAAGTTGACCTTTTCTTCCGACTGAAACTAACAAGCAAACACGCATTATTCATCATTAAGTGTCAATGAAACATCACAATTCTCACATAATTGGGAGCTGTTGAACAGCACAGTTCCAACACACAAATTAAACCAAGCGATGGTTTGTTTGTTGGTTTAGTTTTTAATGTTGTTTCCTGTTAATTTAACTGGGCGATGTTCAAAAGTGCAACTCAAACGATGTACATTGACCTCAGCTCTTTCGGTTGAACAAAACATTCTTCAACTGCTCCCCTAGAGATGATCATGAATGGTGGGTCCTCGGAAAGGTCAAAATCGACATACCAGTTGTAAAGGGTATTTTTTTTTATAGTTTGTTGCTGAAGCTGAGGAGTGGCCCATTTGTATAGAGAAACAAAAACAGAGACGCAAATGAATAAAAAGAGCAAGGTACCGATTTTTCCGGCAACACACTCCAGTTGGAACCGTTAAATGGACCGGCTTTGGGCATACATCATGCTTGAAGATCAACTACGACGAGTTCATGGATCAAAGTTCCTTCATGCAACAGTTTATTGCATGTTGGCTACTGGAACGCCCATCAGGAACTACCGTTTGTTGGGTGGTGCCATTCATTGGTGGAGCATCATAAATCAGCTTCCGGATGTTTCAGCTGCGGAACTACAAGTATTTTTCGTTTTAGTCTCCTACCCTTCAAAATCTTAGTAACGAGTCATTATGAAAATATTAAGTTGACATCAAATAATCTTATTAGGTTATCTTTAACATTTCAAATACGATAATAAAAATTATAAAATAGGAAAATACGCCATTATCACTGAACTCAAATTTGCAAGCAATTTTCGAAACAGACTCACTTAGAGAGTACACCTTTATTTTGAAGTTCATGGTTCAATCAGATGCAAAATCAGTTCCATTGAAATTTGTACAATTTTGGAAGGAAACCTTACTCAAGCATGCAAGAAATTGTATTTTTTTTTTTAATTTTTGGATTTTAAAAGAAAAGGGTTGACATGTGTTGTAGACAGATTTCAAACCTTTTCGAATTACTGAAAAACACAATTGTTTGTCTCTACCTGGTATGTCTCTAGTTTAGAGCTTGTGTGTAAAAAACTAGCTAACCTGGTGTACTTTGCTACACCTTCTCAAAGTAAATAAAATTAACAACAAAAAAAACAAATTTCAATTTTTTTGTAGGTATAATTATATATAGTGAAAGTTGATCTTGAAATTTGTTTATCAAGATCTGAAATATTTACTGTGTTGTTGCAAGTTTCATGAGTTCTTTCATTATACCAAAATATATGTTCTATTCGCAAGGATTCTATTCTGTATACCGACTTCCTCATCCAAAGTGGAGAGCGTTCACGAACTTTCATAAAAACATTGCTTGTATCTAAATAACGTTACATGCCACATCTGGCTCCAAAAGATGGTCCCTTTTGATAGATAAAGCTTAGTTCTTTTAGAAATGGGACACTTTCTTGTGCTAATAGCTCGTTTAATATTAATCGGACATTCATAATTTTGACATCATTTTGTTGCCCGTGAAAATTGCTAATCGACCTATTTTTTTTTCAAAATTTTAAATTCATGCGTTTTTTTAAATATTCACGATGCAAGAGAAAAAGAAAAAAAAATATCTTGCACAGTTTCCTTCAAAAACTGTAATTATCAAATTGATAGCTGACAAAATCGTTGATTATTCAAAGAATTAGTGTGTGTGTGGAAAAGTATGCAAACACTGTCAAAAATTTCCACAAAGTTCAAATCAAGCATTGAAGTGAAGCACATGATTGGCAACTACGGTTAAGGGTCATTAGGGAAGACAAGTCTCAGATCAGAATTTTTAATTTTTAATAAGCGAAAAACTAAGCGTTGATCGGTGAAGTTTGCAACAATTTTTTCTCTGATAAGCTGACAGTGTTGCCTAATTATGAGCCATTCAAACCTAACCTCAAACAACAATTTTTTGCTAGTTCCAGAGTTTGTAAGCTGTTAAGCTGTTTGTAAGCTGTTAACATGTCTGCTTGCGGTAAGGTCCCTAGCATATTAAAGTATTTATTTGCTGTTTTTTTTTGTTTGAAATAAAATGATTTGCCAAGATTCTGCTCCTATGAAAAAAAAACAACAATTTTAAAAACGAAAACATTGTTTTTTACTGTTTTTAAAAGCATAAAAAGAGTAATCTTATATGTACCATTCGCAACCTACGATCCATACTAATCGATTACACTTTAATATTAATCTCATGATGGTTTTACTTCGTAATTGTCCGATTTTGCCAGCAGAAATTCCATTAAAAATGCTTTTAAGTGGCTCAAAAGTAATCACGTTTTGTTGATTTTAAAACAGCTTTATCCACTAAATTGCCCTTAGTTTCTTTTAAAAGATAAGTATTGAACTTAAAAGCAGTAGAAATTGAAGGAGGAGGATGCATCTACCTAGAATATAGATTGGACGAAGAAGAAGTTGGAAAAAACTGAACAATATCATGGCTGAAAATTTTTTTTTTCATGAATTATCATAAGGTTACCTTCATTTCTTCCATAGAAAGTATTTCGATCAAATGAATGGTTTTTTAGATACACGCATTCGTAACTGTCCCATTTCTAAAAGAACTAAGCTTTAAGTGCTCGATTTATTCCAAAAAAAACTAAAGGGGAACATGCTCTATTATGCCCCACTTAAGCAAGTCACTGATTTACTATGTATTTGGCGTACATTTTGTGTAAAAAACTCGTGTACTCGTCAAAGGAAAGTTTTTTCTACAAACGCTTATGATTTTTTATTACTTAAATTCATTAAGTTGCTTTATAAACAAGATTTTTCAAAACCATATTCAAAGCCACATAACAAAACTGTGTTGCAAATACTCGCCTTGAAGCCGAACACATCCGAAAGCAGCCGAAAGCCGGAAACACACTAATACTAACAGACACTTCGACTAGAAAGAAAATCAAAATGGACTAAACAAAATTAAAAAAAAAAAAATAAATGTAGATTTTTCTGGGCTAAATCAACGCTCAAAAAATGGTTTTTAATTTTTTGTTCACTTTCAATGAAAATTGACCGATTTAAAAAATTAATGCTATTTTCAGCCTACTACGATTGGCGCGTTATAACAAGCGCATGGGCCGTGATAGAACATAGGGGAACATGCTCTATAACGCCCCACCTAAGCGAATCGCTGATTTGCTATGTATTCCACGAACATTTGGTGCAAAAAAACGAGTATATTCGTTAGAGAAAAGTGTTTTCTTCAAATGCCTATGATTGTTTTACTACTAAAACTCATTCAGATGCTTCAAAAACTTGATTTTTTAAAACAATATTCTAAGCCACAGAGCAAAACTGTGTTGCAAATACGCGCCGCTGTATATTCAATACGCGCCTAGCAGCCGAACACACCCGAAAGCAGCCGAAGACCGAAAACACACTAATACTTACAAACACTTCGACTGAAAAGAAAATCAAAATGGACTAATAAAAACCGAAAAAATTGAAAACTTCATTTTTTGACCTCAACTTACGCTCATAAAGAGGTTTTTAACTTTTTGTTCACTTTCAATAAAAATTGAACGTTTTGAAAAATGAATGATTTTTTTCGGCATATTACGATAGGCGCGTTATAACGAGCGCGTGGGCCGTGATAGAACATATTCATAAAAAGCATAACTTAGCGAGTTCTGTATGATTTTTCAGCATAAAATCATAGTTTAGATTCTCCTCTATCGATGTGTCAGAAAATAATATCTTATTCATTTTTCTCTGCTAGGTGACACCTTTTTGAAAGTGTTTTAAAATTTAGATCGATATGAAGAAAAACCTTAACTGTGAAATTTTCACGACGCAGGGGAATTTTAAGGAAAAATTCATACATGCCATGGTCAATCACAGCATTTGAAACAAATTGGTAATATTTTGCACTCCTCAAATGTTACAGATTCTTCAAAACACGAGTGGCGCATATTAGCCACATGGGCCGTTATATGAACTTTTCCCCTATAAGAGACCCCCTCCCCCTTCCCTTTTTCCGTCCACCTCTACTTGAAGGAGATAGGCTTTTCTAATAATCATACCCATTTTTTCGTACCCAAAAACCTTTCATATCAAATTTGGTTCCATTAGTTAAGCGGTACAACAAATTTATACGGAACCCCTTCTTTCCCTTCCCATCTCCTCCCTGCAAGACGGAAGGGTTTATAGCAATCTTAGAAACATATCTTGTAACCAATTATCTTCCTTCCTTTATCCCCAATGGAAGAATGGAGGAGTTTCAAATAATCATACAACCATTTCTCGTATCATATGCTCTCTCATGCCCAATTTGGTTCCATTAGATTGATACATTTTCAATATTTGTTAAAAACTGAAAAGGAGCCCCTTTCCTATCTCCCCACTGGAAGGAGGAAGCCATGCCAAATTCCGTTCCATTTACTCCAATAAAAATTGTTTGGGAGCATCACTCCTCCCTTCTTATCTTCTCAATGGAAGCAGGAAGGGGTCTCAAATAATCAAGGAAATATTTAGCGTATTCCAATTTCTTGAATAGTTTTCAAATTATGTGAAAAAAAATGAACAGGAGATCCCTCTCTTTATCTACCTCCCCACTGGAAGAGGAAAGGGAAACCAAAGTTTCAGGGAAACATTTATCATACCCCAATACTATCCCATGCCAAATTTGGTTCCATTTGCTCGATTTGTTCATTAGTAATGTGCAAAATTGTAAGAAAGGACACCATCTTCTCTACCATTGGAAGATGGAAGGGTTCTCAAATTCTCATGTTTAAAAACATTTCTCGTTCCCAAATACCCTTCCATGCCAAATTTGGTTCCATTTGTTCGATTAGTTCTCCAGTAATCTCCCTACTGGAAATAAAGAGGGGTTTCAAATAATCATAGAAATATTTATCGTACCTAAATGCCCTGCCACGTCAAATTTGGTACCATTTTCTTGATCGGTTCTCGAGTTATGCAAACATTTTTTCTTTTGTTTAGGAGACCCCTTCCCCTTTTACTGTAAGAGGGAGGGGTCTCAAACCATAACATGGACCTTCTCCAGCGTCCAATATCCCCACCTGCCAAGTTTCACACAAAACGGTTCAGTTGTTTCCGAGTCTATAGGGAACAGATAGACAGACAGAAATCCATTTTTATATAGCTGACCAGATGTGCTACAGCTTCCCAAAACAAATGATATTTGTGAATTTTATTAAAAAGAAATGCTTTTTTATTGGGCAGCATATTAAATAAAATTTCAAAATAATTTAGTAGCAATCTCTTTAACATGAGAGCTGCAACTTGAGTTTCGAATTACATTATAAAAGTGAAGTAATATAATTCGACCTCTTTACTTATTTTTACTCTGTTTAAATAATCAAAACAATCATTGAACCATTTTGTTGTACCCAAAAACTTTTCCATGTCATGTTTGGTTTAATTTGCTAGTAATAAATCTAGTTATGCAAAAAATATATGTCATATGATTTAGATGATTCCAATTTTAAGTGTCATTCTCGGTGGAATCTGAAAAAAGCAACGTCGCTAGGACTGTCCTTGCATAAGCAAAGTTCAGTAGGCCCATGGGTTGTACGTTTTTGCTCGTTTGAAGTGTGTAAAAGCACGCTCTCAAACCTTTGAGCTCGCTAAACATGGGAATTCTGTTTCTCAGTTCCTCATGCATAGTTAGCTATTGTAGCTTTTCATCAACAATTCCCTCTAGCCTAAAATTTCAATACCTATCCAGCTTTCTCCTATTGGCGCACTAATGCCTGTCTATCCACCTTTCTTTCATGTTCTGTAAAACTTTTCTTTGAAAATCGTTAATATATTACACTAAATGATTTCTACAGCGCTTCAGCAATTTCAAAACACATCATAATGTACTAAACGATTGTAGGTCTTAACTTTTTTTCAACTTTGTTTCGAAGACTGAAAGTGGTTTTGTCTTACCTACAACGTTTCAGATTTAAAAAAATGTTTTTTCCAGGTTTTTTTAAAATTTCATTGTTACTCCTTAGAATGAAATTGTAGAACTTTGACTTGTTCAGCAAAGTTATGTATTTTGTAAAGATAAACAACTTTGTAGAAGAAACCAAAGCTCTAAAATGCTTAATAAAAAAGTAAGCAGTTTTAATCTTGCAATTGTTAGACCCCTCGACTCTATATATTATTTCAAATTATGCGTCTTGTAAAATTATGCAATGTTGTCCAAGACATCAAAAGTCTATATTTTCATCCCTGGGCGCTGTTAATTTAGTTCCGCTAGATTGATGTTCTGTACCAGTATGCACTGGACTGTACTGATTTTCATTCACATTTGCATCAACAAATTTTTGTTTTTTTTAAAATGAAATGGGAACCATATAGACTCTCAATTCAGCCGCTTTGTCTGTGTCTCAGAAACTTATTTGATTATTTTTGAAGAATGCGTATATCCTGCTGCTCTTAGTTTATTTGTGCTGCATACCCTAAAACATCCATTGGCACGATTTTATGACGCTCCTTTGTTTTTTTCGCTTATTTTTCGTCTGTGTAGAGCACATCGTGAAATTTCAATCAACCTTTTCACAAAAATTTTCAAATTGATTTGAATAAAAAATAGACTTCAAACGATCAACCTAAAATCCAAGAACTCTCTTTGTTAAAATATTAAAAAATTATAGAGAATAACTTTCAAAAATAAAACAACACTGCGACTTTCAGAAAAAGCAATTTCTGTGGGTTTGTTTGTTTGTTTGTCCTCTATAGGATCAGCCGTTTTATGAGCTAGAGAGCTGAAATTTGGTATGGATGTTCATTAGGATCAGGAATGATGAAAAATGTTATCAGAATTTCGGTTGACCCCTTCTGAAGGGGGTCGTCCATACAAGACAAATATTGTTTTCGCGTTTTTCACGTTATTTTTCGTCGGATCGTGATGAAAATTGGCACATGGGGTTTTGAGAGATGGAAAATCTAATCCTGGTATTGAATTTGGGGTCAGGGGTCGGCAAAAAGGGTCGTCCATATTAACTTTTCAATAATTTTAAATTAGCTCTCGGATGGTTTTGGGAACGAGCAATCGATTGCCGGTATCAAATTTTGTGTAAGAAGCTAGCCAAAGGGATCGTCCATATTCACTGTTCAGTATTTTTGTGATTCTAACGTCAGTATACATCGGATTCAGATGAAAATTGGTACAAAAGAGTTTCGAATGACAAGCACTCCCCAGACAACCAGAAGTCGTATTTTCTTTTACAGATTACATCGTATAGAATGTTATATATACTCATTTTCGTATATCTGCACCTACAATGTGCGGCCCATGCATATTCTTTGTCGTATTTAAAAGCATTGCATGATTTTATTACGACAAGAAGTGTTTATGTACATATGAACTCGACCTTTGTGTACGACAATTCGCAAAAAATCCGTGAAACGACCGATATACGGTGATCAGCCGTGACTGAGAGATTTTGTCGTGCTATGCATGAAATAATTCAAAATAATATACGTATATAACTGCATTGATTCGTAATAATGTGCATGCAATCGTATACCTTTGCAAATTAATTCGCATGTCTGATTTTCGTAAAACGTATTTGCTGGCAATCGTAAAAGAATACAAAAAAGTTCAATAAAATCGTTTATGATAATGGGACATCGATGATTGGACTCGTATTAAAGGAGGCTTCAAAATGTTGGTCTATTTTTAGATCATCGATGACGTGTTCTACGATTTAAAAGATTTAAGTTATAGAAATATACGATTTGCTTTTGTTTTAATGCCTTTGAAGCAAATCCCCTTGAATTTATATATTCCAGATAGCGTCGAGGAACCATCATGAGCTGCTGATCGAATCGTCAGGGGATCAAGTCCAGGCGCTAACAATAAATTCATGAACGTGGAAAAAAATCAGCAATCAGGCAAATAATAAATGTGTACGATATAAACTTGAATTTGACAACAAAAAACACATTTTATTGAAACAATCTTATTTTTATTATTTTTTGGGGATGATTAAACCAATTGGTTTAAAATCCCAAAAAAAAAATATTTTTTTCAACTGACGGAAAATGGGAGCCCTGCACTCAAGTCGCAAAAGACGACCAAATAAGTCGTCAAACTTTCCATATTGTTACGAAAAATGTCGTATATTACAACCTCAATCATCTATATGATGATGTGAATTGTCACAGTATATTCCAAATAGAATCAGGGTAGTCGTAAATAATGCGCATGACAAGTCGTGCAAATCGTAATTTAATACAATCCAAATCAAGAATATGTTTGCTAATGTACCTATATGGCCTCCAAAATGATACGTATATACTGGTTTTGCTACATTATATACGATATGTTTACACGTATATTTGCACGTATATTTGCGTTGCATATTCGAAATACCCACCAAATGGTTGTCTGGGTCGATTCCAGGTATCGATCTCAGTGTAAAGGGTCGGCAAAAGGGGGTCGTCCATATCAACTTTTCAATATTTTTGTGATATTAAGGTTGTTATTCATCGGATTGAGGATAAAATTTACGCTCGGATTTTTCTAGGGACACGCAATCGATTGCCTGTATCAAATTTTCAAAGGGGTCGTTCATATTAACTGTTCGCTATTTTTGCTATATTGACTTGATTATGCATCGGATTCAGATGAAAATTGGTACACGAGAGTTTTGAATGATGTGCAAACGATTGCAGGTATCAAATTTTTTGTAAAGGACAGGCAAAAGGGGTCATCCATACTTCCTATTCAACTTTTTTGTGATATTGACGTTGTTATACATCGGATTGAAACTAAAATTTGCACATAGAAATTATCAAGGACGAGCAATTGATTCCAATTATCCAATTTTGGGTCAGAGATCGGCCAAAGAGGATGTCCATATTAACTATTCACTGTTTTTTTTTGCGATATTGACGTTATTATGCAATGGATTGGTTTGAAAATTTGCACACGGGAGTTTTGAAGGAAGGGCAATCGATTTCAGAGATCAAAGTTCGGAAAAGAGGTAACCGATCTGCAACGATCGAGTCGAAATTTAAACACGGTTTATTGCGGTTGGGACGGTCAATTGGTTCCTGATTTCAAATTTAGTAGCAAACGACAAAAAAAGTGAACGTTCATATACCGTGTTCGACATTTTTGCAATGATTGCTTAGAAATGCATTCTGAATTGCATCTGGAACAGGCGCGGATCTAGAGATTACTCTTAGGGGGGGTGATTTAGTAAATTTTCAAAAAATATAACCAAAAATTTTTAAGTGATTGGGAAAAATAAAAATTGTGTCAGGAAAAATGTTGATGATAAAGATGAAGATAATTAAGTAGCATGTAAATAATGTTAAAAACAATTTAAAAAAATAGTTTGTTCAAAGAATTCTGTACATCTGTTTGTGGCTGGCTTAGTCTTAGGCAAAACACAGACAAATGTTTTTTTTCTCTGGTATGAAGTTGAATTTACGTTTATTTGTCTAGTTGAGGATATGGAATGACCATTTATTGGTATGATTTGAACTTACTTAAATGAGAATCTCCGGTTTTATGATTAAAACTACGTCTTATTAATTTTGAAACGATTACAATACAATATTCGGGCAAAAAGCTATTTACAAAAGTTTCAATTATATTTAACCGAAATATTTTCTCTTTTTAGTTCCAATTTTAAACTGTAGGCTGCTTCATTACTTATCGAAACCCGTCAATGTATTTATTTAATAATTTTACAAATTTTTCACTTGAAGTTAAATTAAAATATCAATTTAAAGACCTGAATCAAAAAATAATCTATAACAAATAAACATTTAAAACACAAATTAGCACGTATCTAGAGAAATGAAATATAGATTGCTAATCATTATATTTAATTTTTTATTTCAGAGGTTTGCTGAATATATTCGTCTTTTTTTTATCTTTTCGAATACTTATAGCGTTTTTTTTCTGTGAGTTTTTAAAAACAAGTCAGTGGCCAAGATTCAATTGAAAAGTTTTATTAACTCCACCAATGAGGTTGACTACAAGAGCGGACAGACTTTATAAAAATAACCTTGCTCAGTTTTGGAAAAAAAAACTAGCCAACTTTTGAATATTTCCAAATGCTTTGCACTTGCTTATTGTTTTTCTTTTTCAGCACTTCGACTCTTCAAATGCTCGGAGTATGTAAACGAAAATTGTGGTGGAGGTACCTGGTTAAAAAGTTAGCTTTGTGATATAATCAATAGTTAAATAAGGTTTAGGATGGGCCTTTAAAACAGCACCTATATCTATTTCATAGATCAATGGGTCTGCAGCAGATACGAACGTCTGATCATTCTGGAGGTCAGATTTGCTAGTAGTACTTGAAAACATTTCGATGCTTTTATGGTTCAGTTCCAGATGTACATATGTACTTCCCCTTATTATCATCTTCGGTAGCATGCATGTTCCTGAAAGCAGAGACTAACGGTTGCAAATCCGGATGTCTGCTAAGTTAGATCGATCAGATTATCAGTTGCTACATCTGGAAATAAAATCAACTATAGAGTTGTTTTTGACAGTGCTTACGCACATTTGCCTACGTATATATGGATTAAAAAAAGGGCAAATAAGCTCCAAAATTTTAGTTTACAAAACGATGATGTCAGTTCAAGGATATGATCACTTTTGACGTTTTTTTTCCCACAGTTAAAAAGTGTCACTGAAAATGTCAGAATTATGTCACGAATATTTCTAGCCGTACATAGAACAATTATTGAAAATTTTCACCTGAGGACCCAATAAAAAATTTTTTTTAGAAAACCATCACGATGCATAAATAAGAAATCACTTTAAGATCAACTTGAAAATAAATGTTGGCTTCTTTCAGGCCTCTTCAAGAAATCATTTAGGCTAATAAAGAAAACCAATCCTTAAAAAGTGAGGTGCAAGCTTTATCCTTTTTGCACGCCCGAAGCCAACACGGAGTTATAAACGCGTATACTTTTTATACTCAATTTGAGCATATTTTTAGCAGCCTTTGAATTCTTATGCACGCGTAAAAATGATAATGTCAATGTGAAGATATTTTGACACATGAAAAAGTTATATTTCATCTAAATTTAGTTAAAAAAAATCTGTGACCATTTTACTAATGATTTTTTTCCGCCTGGGGGGGGAGGGGGGTGATTAACCCCCTTCACCCCCCCCCCCCCCCCCGTAGATCCGCGCATGATCTGGAAAATGTCTGTGAATTGACATTCATTCAAACTGTTCTAACATATACTTAATTGAAAGCGAAACGGAGTTCGTATGGGATCAGCTAGTGTAAAATAAATTATTTGCAATAAGCACAAAAAACCAATTTTAAACTTTAATTCGAAAAACTATTATTTTTATTGAGCAACTGATCAAAATAAACATGCAACGTTAAATCCTTTCGAAAAAAAGTTCGTCACTCTTAGGAGTGGTGTCCGTTGTTCTATTTACATAAATGAGCCCCGTGTTTTTATGAGGGCCAATCTTAGGAATTTAGAAATGGTCAAGATTTAGAACAGGGGCCACAATTGAGAGCATTTCAGACAGTAGTTTGAAACAATTTATCCTAAATAATTCACAGTTTAAAAGCTATACTTTTTTTTTACTCTAGACCAAGGAATATACATTCTGTCAATAATAAATGACAATAGAAGGTGCACATTACAGAAAGACTAATATTATGGAAAAACTTGTCAAACATGCCTTTGGAGGCCAAGCACGGGTACATTCCACCCTACTTTAATTTATTTTTTTATTCATGTCAAGATTCGAAAATTCCAAGTTACGAACACAATCCTTAAATGACTTTTTTTGAATCCATCCTATTCGTAAAAACAACATTTTTGCAATCAGAAATTTTAAAACAGTGGATATTTATTAAGTCTGTACGACCCAATTAACCAAACGATTGATGAGCTGTTATTGCTAATCTACAGGCTCGGCATCACCGGATAACAGCACCTCGACACTCGACACCGGCACCTTCAAAATATCAGACAGAACCTCTGCAGTGCTGATGCCAGCAAAGTTCGAGTTCATCAACACCTCCGGTCGTTATGCGTGATTTCACTTTCATTCGCCGGCTTGAAGTTTGTTGCTTGGGTTCATCAAATGTCTGAAGCTTCTCCACAATCATATGTGAATGTGTGTCGCTTCTCTAGACAGCCACCACCGGCTTGATGATGATGGCTCCAGCCGTTGGCAGATCTGGGATGCCGGCCTTTTTTTCAACGCCTCCACCCCTAAGGCAGAGCTGCAGCCATCAAACGATTTTGAGGTTATAATTTGAGAACCAAGCCACCGAGCCGTAGTTTTCGTCGACGATCCACAGTTTGATAGCATTGTTTCGGAATGCGGGAATCGACAAAATATGTACATATACGCGGGCTAACGAATTGCCCGACCGAATGATTAAGCTGTTTTGCGCTATACCTACACACGATAACGTTATGTTGAAGTTCCCCGCAGTCATTCACCAAAACCTAGTGAGGTGTGAATGAAATAACACATTCGGCGGATCGTACGTAATTTGAGGGTTTTAAACTCAACTCCCGGTGCTGAGGCATCACCTCCAAATTAATCCAAGGCGATTAAGCTCTAGCGTGTGTTTACGAAATTTGATGATGCTGCAGAATTTGACGAACGGGAGCTAAACGATCTTTGATGGGGGTTATATAACCCTCAATCTGCGAGAACTCTGATGCTGATGGATAATTGTATAATCTCAAGGTGTGTAGAACTATCCGACCTAATATAGCAATTTTGGATTAAATTTTTTAATTATTTAAATTGAAATTATCGGTTTTGAAGGAAATCGAAGACTTTTACAGGTCATTTAATACCTACACTCTGATCACATTGTATGAAATTAACAAGCTTTATTGTCAAACTCCATAAAAATAATTTCTTAACTAACTAGCTGCATTGGAATTAGAAGTTATGTAAGGGCTTGAATTGACCATCAGCAGCCAATATAAAGCTTGCAGTTCAATCAAAACATAACGAACGAAAGCATTTGGCAATTGATTTCGTTTCTGCTCCAATCAAGAATCGTATACAGGCAATGTATTGATTACCCGATATACGCATTTTTCTCCATCGATTCTCCACACACGACCACCATAAAATGATCGATTTTATGCCCACAATTATCCATTTCCAATGATTTGGAAAACCAAAAAAAAAGAGTTTGATCTCACAAACTCGAGAAAAAAAAATCACCTTTTATGGGTGGAAAATAAACACTTTCGATTAGGTTTTGTTTTTTTTTCCTTCTCTCTCGGCTCTCCTAACTTCTTCTAAATTGCACCACTGACTGAGTCACTGATTTGAGATACCTAGCTGGAAATTCCGGTTAGCTTGTTTTTTTTGCATCCATTACATGGTTGAAGCAAAAAAAAAAAAAAAAAGAAAAAAATTACGTCCTCGGCCCATTCGAACGAGAGTCGAAAGTGTAACACTCAATCATTCCGCTCGCGAAGGTAGTGAAATCATTTTTTTTTTTTTTTGCGCCATCGATGATTGACGAGTTTATCCGGTGCAGTGCACATTATCTTAAGGGGGGGGTAGGGTCTAACGGGTAAAAAAAAAACACCATTTTCACGATTTATTTCTGAAGCTATCGTTTAAACAAATGTATTAATTTTTTTTGCATTATACAAAGCATTGTTAAAAGAACATTTAGTAATTTTTTCGTAAAAAAATATTGAAAAATGAGCCGGTGACGGAGCACTTTCGAGGATGCCATTTAGAAAACAGGATTTGCGGTGGACACTGTATCTCAGTACAGAATCATCTGAAGTCAAAAAATCAGAGCAAAATATTTTTAATAGATGTTTTTCTGGACCCCAACGTTTTTATTTAGCTTAAAAAAATTTTTATGAAATTTTTGTGGCTGTTTGAAGTAAAAACTACGATTTTTCACGAAAAAATCCGCCATTTTTTAGCTGTAAAATCTCCCCAAAGTAAAAAAATAAAAAAAGAAAAACGTTGGGGTCTGGTATTTTATATGTAGAAAATATGTTCCAAATTTGAAAAGAATCGGATAAGTAGTTTTCAAATGACGATGTCCACGGACTTTAAAAATGTGCTTTCGAGAAAAACGCGTTTGAAGTTTCTGCTCTTGCTTTCTTGCAGTATAAGATAGGAGGAGATAAAGGCCTATAATTTCTACAGTTTTGCTTCGATTGAATTGAAAATTTGACACAACATTCTTGAAATGTTTTACAATAAGAAAATAAAAAAATAAAAAAATCGATTTTTTGAAAGTGTTAGACCCTACCCCCCCCTTAACTCAAGGAAAAAAAACCAAAAAAAAACAGAGGGGTGAGATGATAATTTTTACAAAACAAAATTATTTACATTAATAATTTTGGCACTGAACTTCAATCATTCCCAAGAATGCTGTTTTAAAACTAAGTTTAGAAGTAAAATTATAAAATAACCTACAGTCACACCCCTCTCGTAGAAAAAAAGGCAACGAATTTGTCCGATAAAAACGTGTTTTTTCGAGAGTGCAATAAGTGTCACCAATTTTTGTTTGTCCTTTTGCGAGGCCCGTTCGTCGTCATGAGGTCAGCGCGATTTTTTTTTCTGCCGACGATCACAGATAGTGACATAATGGTGTGGTAGCGAGTGACAAGTCATATTCGTTAGTTTTTGCAGTGTTTTATACCCGTCTACAACTGTATTTATTATTGCTTTCATTTTTGCGAATTGTTGTTTCGGCAAATTTGTAGTAGCGTCAAGGTCGATTGGTTGAACTTTTTTTTTGTCGATACGAACTGCATCTGGAATGATCTTGAACTAAATCGATTAATATTTTGGAGTTGAATTAACTATCTGATTTCCTGGTCAATTGACTTGATCATTATTCAGTTCACAAGTTTCAAACCTTATTTTTTTGTGTACTACTGAATTTGCATGATCCTTTTTTGGATTTTATTTTTTTAATTAATCATTAAACCAACAGATTATATATTGATCCACATGATATTTTCAAATTAAGAGACAAACTACAAATACAAATCTACACTGATCTTAGAACACTAAGAATTCTTCTTCGGAATACAACCTTTGAACCGTCAAAATCAAAATGCGCTGAGAAACGGTTGAAAGTGTTGATGACGCCAATTGTTGCAGAGTTGGCCATGTAATCGTTCAGTCTAAGAGGAACGAAGAGCTGAAGATCCCGATTCCTCTAACCTTGAGGCCGGACTTTAATTGGAAGATCTTCCAAAAGTGTGGGAGAGTCGATTCTTGATGAAAGCAGATCAGCGACGAAAGACGCACGAGTGGCGTTCCTGCGGGCTTTCAACTATTCGATGTCGATCAGGCGGCAGCGGCTTTCGTAGCTGGGAAGTCGTAAGGCCAGTTTAAGTGTCGAAGGGCATACCTTAAAAAAACGTCGTCGGATGGCTTCGATGCGATCAGAACCGTTTTGATAATATGAGCACCAAACCGCAGAAACATATTCAAGGATCGATCGAACCAAACTACACTAAAGACTCTTCAGCCAGTTGATGTCCTTTAAGTTCATCGTCATGCGGAAAAGAAAACCCAGGCTTCTGGAGACCTTGTCAACGATATAGTTGGTATGAGTCTTAAAATCCAGCCGCACGTCAAGAATCACACCAAGATCTTTTACGTGTTGAGCTTGAGAGATTGCATCGTTTCCAAGGAAATAAATGGCTGAGAACGGGCGTCGTTTGCGCAAAAAAGGATATTACTGGGCATTTACTACGGTTTAAAGGTAGGCGATTGGCATCACACCAGGAGGCAAAGGGGTTAAACTGGTGCTGCAGGAAGTTCACATCTTCGGGGCCTTTGATAGAGTAGAACAGTCTTATCAGTGGAACAGTTACAAATTGTCGGCTTTGGTCCATCGAGAAGTGTCAGCACGTCATTAAAGTAGATCAGGGATACTATTGGCCCTAGATGACTTCCCTGAGGTACGCCTGATGAAGCTGAGAACTGCCTGGAAAAAAGTTACCCGTACAAACTGTCAATTTACGTTTAGTTTGAGATTTCTTGGCAAAAATTTCATGCACAAACGAGGTAAAGGTCAGTAAGTTAGTTGTAGTTGAGTGAAAATTGTAGAACATGAAAATTGGCTCTAAAACCACCAATTCGAAAGTTTGGCTATAGCACACAAAGCTGAAATTCTACGGTTATTATTGACATCTTTCATATCTCCTTTTTTATGAACCGGGAACATGTAAGCTTCTTTCCATAGTGAGAGGAAGGTGGCCAAGTCAAACGAAGCTTGGAAGATAAGCCTGACAGGAGTCAGCAAAAAAGGCATAAAACGCTTCAAGAAGGAAGCTGGTATCCCATCCGGGCCCGTAGAGAAGGAGTTTTTGAACTTAGTGACTGCTTTAGAGATGGTTGTATCCTCGACCGTAATACCGTTTAAAGAAAAGCCCAGGGGTGAAACTCTCCTGATAGCACAATCCAGTCGATCGTCGGTTATTGAAGATGTATCAAAGATGCATATTCCGGAGTCAGATTTCGCTATGATGCCATCCAGGAACATGCAGGACGGTGTTCCAGGTTCATTCCGCTGATTCTTGACGTGATTCCAGAAGGATTTTGGGCTAGTCTTGAGGTTTTCCTGAGTTCGACTAAGATGGTTTTGATAGCAACTTGACTGGCTTTTTATAGGCGGAGTTGAGTTTGCGATATTCTAGCCATCGGATCGGATCCATAGCCATCGGAAAGCTCGAACGTTTAAGATTTTGTGGATCTCTTCTAGGCTGGTTACACAGTTACTTAACTGGATGTTAATTGACAGTTCGTACGGGTAACTGTTTTTCCAGGCTATTCTCAGCCTCATCAGGCGTGCCTCAGGGAAGTCATCTAGGGCCAAAAGTATTCCTGATCTACTTCAACGACGTGCTGCAACTTCTCGATGGACCAAAATCAGCGTATGCCGACGGCTTGAAACTGTTCTACTCTATCAATGGTCCCGAAGATGTGAACGAAGCAAATCATCCGGCCGTTCTTGTTTACAACACTGTTGATTTAACGTAAAGTTGCTGTACTCAAAGAGTCTAGAATAATGTTCGAAGAAGCCGAAAATAAGAGCGTTCTGGATCTGAGTACAGAAATCTATCTTGGCTGGAGCACCACTTTTTTTAAACATGGCATGTTAAAATCACCTAAGACGCTTATGTCATCTTCTGGAGCGTAGAAAGAGCTTATCTCTCTCTATTATCTCTCGAACGATCAGGAGGCAAATATAGTACACCAACGTAAAACTTCCGGTCGCCGAGTTTGATAAGGAACCACACCAGCTCTAGATTATGCCAAGATTCATTAAGCTTGCCAGATTGCCCGGATTTATCCGGGTTTGCCCGGATATATGATGCAAAATTTCGAGAAAGTCTGGTCCGGGCCGGTTGCCCGGATATCGTGAAAAAAGTCCGGATATTGCCCGGATTTTTTCACAATTTTACAAAGAAACCAAAAAAAAAATATCAAAGTTTTTGAGTAAGTTTCAGCAAAATCGATTAACGGTATGGAAATTTTCAACGGTTGTTTCAAATAATTTCGCTGATTTACTTTTATAAACCTTTAAATATTTAAGCGTTCCAAAAACTTTTTGGAAGTCTGAAATTACATTAATAAAATATTAATTTTTTTTTTGCATTTTTTCTTTACTTTTATATATAATAAAACCTAAATTTTGCCCGGTTTTTGCCTGGTTTTTTTAACTGAAAAATTGAAATCCATGCCCGGATTTTGCCATTTTTTTTTGAAAAAATGCCCGGAATTGCTAGGCCCGGATGGGCGTGGAAAAAATTCTGGCAACCTTATTCATCATCGATTGGCAAAGCTCTGAATTTCCAAACAACTTTAAGGCATTTTTTCAAATTTATTTACTTGATTTTCCGTCTTACGACTTAATCTAATGAAAAATATTCCTTCAATTCACTCGGGTCATGACAGCCATTCTCCAACCCCAATACGCAGGGAATCCAAAAATCGTTAACCTCCGATAGAATTTGCCGATCAAAACACCCGTGAGAGAGATTTTCATCCTCAAGAACACTATACTAGCGCTTTAATTTTCAATTTTGCTCTCGATAAGTTCTGTATTCCGATTAGAATTTATCGTTTCTTGTAACGTTAAGAATAAGTTCTCGCTCCTGAACGAGAAAAAAATCTCACTATTTTGCATGCAGTTAAGGGCGCGGAGAGCCAGAATGGACGTAAATAGCTAGAAAAAGCACTCTCTGTCCGTTTGTTCTATTGATCACTTCCAGTTTCGTCGGAAAATATTCTCAGAACTAGAACTGACTGAGAGAAAATAATTTCAGACGAGTTATCTTGATCGGCATTGGAAAGGGATGAGAAGTCATCGCGTTCTCATATTTATCGTTAAGTGTTAAACAAGCGATAAACCAGTTATCATCATCAGATCTGCTCAATTTGCTTCCTTGTCCGTACGCCATATCACGCTCCACTTGATCTAACTACTTCGCTCGTTGCGCCCCTGGTCGTCTCGTTCCTACCGGATTCGTTGCAAACACCTTTTTCGCAGGACAGTCGTCCGGCATTCTCGCAACATATCTTGCCCTGCGTATCCGTCCAGCCTTCACCACCTTCTGGATACTGGGTACGCCGTAGAGTCGTGCGAACTTGTGGTTCATCCTTCGCCTACACACGCCGTTCTCCTTCCTGAACGCCGTCGAAAATGATTCTTAACACTCGTCGCTCGAATACTCTGAGTGTGCGCAGGTCCTCCTTGAACAATATCCACGTCTCATGCCCGTAGCGGACAACCGGTCTAATGAGCGTCGTGTACAGGATCTTGTTCTGAAATGAAACTTGATTCCGTTGTTTGTGGAACCCCTAGCAGTGAGACGTGAGAAATTGAGTAGTTAAGCCTGTTAGCACGTCTCACTGCTGGAGGTTCCATAAACAATGGAATCAAGTTTCAATGCAGAACATGAGATTACCGAAACTTACTCAAACTCAATGGATTTACTCAAAATCCAACCAATAATCAGAATAAACTGACTCAAACGCTCAATGTTTCACAAAACCGACCTTGATGGTGATATTTGTGATTATGTTACTGATTAATTGTAAGATTCGTCTTACCACTGCCGCCGGCGTCTCAGAGACTCCCCTTTTTCGGCCTCAGGGGGGCACGCTTATCCAAAAAACAAATCACAGGGAATATCATATTGCATGCAAAGAAAACTCCCAAAATAACTGCGCTTCTCATAAATTTTATATTGCCAAAACTTGCACTGCTTAACCTCCCACTTTACTTAGAACTACGATCTGATCTGGAGGGTCAAGCCTTTGCTGGTAATGCTGGTTGGTGGTACCACCGTCGACCTCCGTCCGCTCGAATCTTCCGGTAGACTTCCTCGGGTGGTCTTGGGATTAGACCGTTTTCCTTTGACTCCCGTGGTAGTTAGATGACAGCCCAAAGGCGTGACTGCTTGTCCCGAGCTCAATATGGCCACGGAGCTGGGTTGCTGACGACCTGATGAGGTCACGCTGATTGGGGCTTTAAGCCAAAGACACAAGGGTCCTTTTGTAAGGACAAACGCTTGTTAGGGTAAGTTTTCTGGGCGAGGGCAACGATAGGTTTTCGAATCACTGGCTTACCTGGCGTCTTCTAGCAACACTTTCAATCAGACTTGTAAACCATCGACATTTTCTCTGACAGTCGCACAGCCTGCTTTTATCAGTATCATTGTTCGTGCCATCAAACGAATGCGACCGAAAACTTGCCGAACAGTCGACTACCATCAAACGAAACGACATTCATTCTTCTTTGTGTGATTGTCGAACGAAATTTCGTGTCTTGGTACACGAGAGGGATAATTTGATGGTCAAACGACCATCATTCCCGACAGTTTACGACATCGCCTATCTCTTTCACGCAGCAGAACTTACAGACTCAATAAGCAAATGCAATCTTTTCTATTCACTCCCTCCTGTTGAAAAAAAAATTCGTCACTCTGCAGCACCGGGTGATGTTTGGATGTGTTGGTCGAACAATGTGGAATGATTATCTCGATTATCTACGCAAGAGGGATGACAGTCAAACGACTAACCACAAAAAAGATCAAAATTTCGTTTGACATTTTTTTGCTCTCCGATCAAACGATTGCGCTCTCCACGATTGTCACAAACGATGTGTGGTGGTTGTCTCCGGAAAAATTCAAAAGATGGTGACCAATTACAAGCCTGCTTTCAATCGCTCTTCTTCCTTATTTTGTTGGTACGTTAACACCTGCACTAGGGTTTGAGATGTGTGCACTTTGGTGATTATTTGAAGAGTGGACGAGGATCAGCCAGTATTCTCTAACCGGCCTTGAATCGATCGTTCGGGTCGTTGCCCTCGTCTTCACGCCTTAACGAATTAGTTGGCGTCGCCATCCAGGTGCGCTACCACGGACGTCGGCTCCCCAAGGGTAGGTTTGATGGCCATCTTGTGGTGAAGTTCTCAAGCTCGATCAGTGGCTGTGTCTGGCAGTAGGTGGCTAGGTCTGGTGAAGGCTTTGGGAGAGAAAATTTAACATACACCCATAGAAGAGGTTGCAGAAATCCAATGCCTATTTAGCAAATCTCTGTGCCGATAATGCGCTGAAATGTGCACTGTGCCGAAGATGATATGTTTGAAAAACCGTAACTGGCATAAGGACTCGGCTTCCAACTAAAATGATGCATGACCACTACATTGAAGCGAAACAAGAAAAACATTTTATGGGATTTCTTTCCTATTGGATAATTCACCCCAGAAACAAGAAAAAGAAAACTGCGCCCGTAGGGAGAATTGAACTCAAATCACCAATTATATCGTCTTGCCAGTCCGACGTCTTAACCAGTGTACTATTTGAGCTTCATGCAGGACGAGGGATATATGTCATAGGCTTTCTGCCACCGAACAATCACAAAAAAATCGCACAACGGTGGCTTCCCGGCGTTTGGCCGCCTTTCAAGGTAGTCCTTTGTCTTGCGATGGAAACGGCAAAGGGAACGGGAGTGAAGGAACGGGAAACCCATTGAATGAGAACTGTGCTTTGCTTACTGCCTGCTATTACATACACACGCTACATATACACAGCTGTTAAAGCCGGGCAGTTTGGCCGTTGGTTGTTTGCCGGTGAGTTGAAGGAATGTTTTTGTTGTTGCTTTTGCTACATACACACGCACAGCTTAGCCGTGGTTGTTTGCCGGTAGATTGAATTGAAGCAATGTTTTTTTTTGTTGCTTTTACTGCATACACACGCACAGCTTGGCCGTGGTAGTTTGCCGGTGGATTGAAGGGGTTGAATTAGAAGGATGTTTTTGTTGTTGCTTTTGCTACATTCACACGCACAGTGCTCGGATGGCTGGCTGCCTGGTGTTGGCCGGTATTTATTTCTACCCTTCTTCGTCTTGTGATGCGATAGGGAGGGACGTGAAAGCGTTTTTATTTTGTTTCTTTCAGACATACGCAATTCGGTTAACTTGTGAGATTAATGCCGGTGGGAGCAAATCGAATCAGCACCGATCGCATTATCTTCTTGTACCAATGATGCTATGTAATTGACTACACGCCATTGGCACAGAGGCTGAATTTTGGGTGTACAAATGACACTCAATGCGATATTTGAAAACTACATTTAACGCGACCAATCGGTGAAACCTCGTTGGAAGTGTCATCTTGCGATTAAATAATTAATTTCGAACCTTTATCTCTCGTTTCATTCGCATGAGTGATTAAATCATGAACCCAATTCTTCGCCAGAGGTCCTCGGATATCAGAAATATTTGGTCTGATCACCGAGATTCATCCCCGAGACCCCTTGTCCGAAATAGCATCATATGACGGTTTCAGGAGGAACTGGCAGGATCCTCAAACGAGATATAAACCAGTAACCCACCACTGAGCGAAGCACATTGAACTTACCTGAACATCTCAGCTGATGCACTGTATCCTCGAAGGACATTTTCGATTGGGTTATCGTGTGGGTTAGGTTCACTTCGGTCTTCTGGTCTATTTGGTCCGGGACACGACGCAAAGTAGAGCACTGTCTGGGCCAAGTACTGAAATCGGAACCCTTATGTGAGACTGTCACTACAAGGCATGTTTAACAAATGGAAGCTACTTACCTAGGAAGAATCGGCAGCTCAAATGGGTTAAAAATGGTTGGCTTTGTGTTCGGGCTCGAACACCAATCATCCGGAACACTCATCTCGAAGCTGGAAAGCAGAATTTCGTCCAAAAAACGAATTTTGAAGTGAATTCCAGCAGAAAGCAGCAACACGAGAATTGCAGCGTACAGCGAGAATTGCAAGTTGTTCAAAACCAAAACAAACAGAACAGAAAGTTGAGAGAACTGGGAGAGGGAGTTTTTCCATGGGCATACGGGATTGGGAATTAAATGGGCTCATCACCCTTAAAAGACATTGATTATTAAGGCGGACAGTGCTGTAAATTGAATTATATAACGTAGAATAACATGAAATATGTGATTGCCATATTGAAATTGAATTGAATTGTTAAAGTTTGTAAGATTGTGGTTGAAATCCGGTGGTTTCAAGGAGGCCGGAATGTTTGAAATTGGTATTTAGATTCCGCAGTAAGACGTGCTAACGGTCCTAGATTATCTTTTTCTCACGTCTCACTGCTACACCGTAGAGCATACACGCTGGGCCACGTTCAACCATTAATGTTTGAAAAATAACCATAATGGCAGTTTTGTGGATCAAGTCATTTTATGAGTTTTCAGTGAAAACTCATAAAATGAGATTTCATAGAGAACTAGGATAATGGTTATTTTTCAAGCATGGTCGAAAAAGTAAAAATGGGTCGAAATTAATAGGAAATATTTGCTTTTTAATTATGAATCATCTCAAATTTCATTCAATTATGCTTCTAATAAATTCAGACACCAGCAAGTACCTATAAAACCGGATAATATAGGGAAAAAGTCTTAAAGAAATCAATCTATGATACAATGCACAGATTTTTTTATTTTAAAACATTCATGTTTTAAGTTGCTTTCCCCGGTATCTGCACTGTTGATGTTAGTGAAAGAGCTGGTGGAAGATAGTCTAGCCGGTCGAGGAAATGACTGCGTCGATTATCCTCATGTCGGCCTCTGATACCACAGTTGCGGATGGTACGCTGCTGCTTTTCCCGTAATGTTTCTACAGCACGCTTTCCGATCTGCTGTTATTTTAGTGCTGGTATTTTTTCCTCGGACATTTCGGAACTGACACAAACCTCTTGATGCAACAAATGTTGGAAGTTCCGGATCATCCTGTAAGTTATTATTTTCATGGTTATTAGTTTCGGATGCACTAGACTGAGATTTCCAATAATGGTTCGTACTTACCCAAAGACGTGACGGCATCTGGAGACAAATAAATTTAGGATTTCGTTGAGTCAGCCGATGAATTTCTGTCTGCAGCGGAACTGCTGCTGCTCTTGATCTCAAATAACATAAAGTTGCACTTCAACCACTCTTTCCTGAAAATGGAATTGAAATTCAATTCTATTATTTTAATATACTGGTATTATCAACCGAATACTTACAATTTGTATTTTCAAGTAATCTTGGGCAGTTTTATTTAACTAAATAGCGAGTCCAACGCGGAACTAAAAACAAAACAATCACTTCAACGATTGCAAACATGGCGACTGTTTTTTCAGTCATTTTTTTGTTGAATTTCAACCATTTTCATCCTTTTCTTCATGAACTCGGAAAATGGTTAAAATTAAAGAATTAATAACGGTTGAAAAACAACAATTTTAGGAGTTCAAAATATGAGCGTGTAAGTGCGAGAACCAGTAGATATCTCCGAGTTGACAACGAATGGAGACAAGAGGCCTGAAACAGCTAGCAGAAAATGGATCAGCAAGTCATCCGATTGGTCCTAGAGTTGTTAGGGATAGTTTTAAGTCAACGACTGTCTATGTATTTTGTGACTCCAGGAATACGGATTCAGAAGAAGAGATTTTTACTTTGACTCGATCTTCAATTCGTTGGTGAGCACGTGAATTCTGCCCATGAAATTTAAAGATCGGCATTTCCATGTTGCAAGTTTTCCAAACACAAACATGTTTGAACATGGATCATTATCTCAATATGACCAGTTTAAAAGGAAGAAAATTACACACAAAACAAAAGTCTTGATAACTCGATAAATTTTCAAATAATATTTTTGTATTTTGTAACACCAAAACACCAAACATGTTTTGAAAACACTTAATGAAACATTGAATTGAAAATTATCTAAGTTCAATAGACCAATCAAAATTTATGGTAGTTTATCGGGTCAGTTTTGTGGAAATTAAATGTTATAGAGCTTTGACGAATATGTTTCCATGATCTTTATTTAATAAGCATTGTTTAAGAAAGGGATATTATTGTTAAAACGTTGAAAATTGCATTACACTGCAACTTTGCTTCAACCCTAATCGTGCCTTAGTCTAAATTTGACCTGCAGGTTGTTGGATAAATATTGTTCTCCGTTTCGTGAACCAAAGTCATCAACCTGTCCGAGTCTAGGTTGCCGTTATTCTTGTCTTGGCAGATGATGATCGACCGCAGATAATCTCCCAGTAGTGGGCACCATTTTTACGTTAGATGCTGCAGAATTTTTGCAGGTTTCTTGACCTAACCTCTTCTCATCATCGTATTGGCAAAACGAGAAGGGTAAACCCATCACTCGATTGTTGTTGTTTTGGGTGAAGATTGAAGTGGAAGTTCATGAAAAGCTACAAAGGAACTTCCTTTCCTCCCTCCATCTCTGAAGGGTGTCAAGCGAAGTCAGCTGTTTGAATCTAACGGAAAATGCTGTTCGAAAAATACTCAGCTTTACCCCGCTGCCTGTTAAATGCAAGATTAATTGCTATTAGATAACAGAAGCCTCGACAGCTCAAGGAATCTGACCACCGAAAGGTATACGCGCATCTTTATTTTTATTTTTTCTTTGCTCCCTTCAGCTCAAAAGAAATCTCCCGGGTCCGATCAGTCTCATCGTTTATCTAACCTACGGCAGGGCACTTCGCAGATCATCCGTCAGCAAATCCATTCATCCATGTGAACGCTTGGCACGCCATGGCACGAAATTCCATCCGGTTGAATGTTCCGTTCCATGACACCTGGACACTGCGAACTTGATTCATCATCATCAGAAGAATGCACCTTACGATGATGAACGATCGGTGGCACTGCATCAACAGTCAGGTTCAGAAAGTTGGAATAGATTTTTAAATACCAATAGCAAAATTTAAAAAAAAATCAAATTAAGAAGTACATTTCTGGATTCAGTTTAGAATTTCTACTCTGTGCCAGTTTAAACATGTTATACCCTCAAATTTTGAACGGATTCACCGAAAACCGTGGAAAAATAAATTCTTAAATAATTATTTTTTCTATGAAGCTTCGTACGTTTTCGACTTTAGGAGACAAGTTCTTCTCACTAGTATTTGATATAATGCTTCAAGACAAGGTTTTACTTCCGTTTCGCAGTTTTTACGATAATATTTCAATCAAATTGAAAGAAGTTGATAGTGATTTCAAAAATAATATAAAAATTAAATCAAATCAGACATACGAAAACAAACCGACAAAATGGAAACGCAACTTGAAGAAATTAGAAACAACAACATGAAAGAAGAAAAAATGGTGAAAACGAAAGCATGGCTAATGCAACTCTCGGCTCGTTTCCAACTTCTTCTAAAGTTAACAAATAAGAGCGATTACAGTACAATTTTCTCCTCCATAGTTGCACCCCGACGTTGATTAGCCGGTTTCAATAATAACACTTTCCGATAGCGCCTGGTATGGATGTTAGTATCTTGAAATTTCAGGATAGATAGTTCATTTAAAGCTACATATATTTCTTTTATACGAAGAAAAAGTCTATAAATAAGCTTTTTCCCATCAACTTTACAAGATGTGTTTATAATTCGCGAAACTTAAATGTATTTAATGACAGAATTAAGATCGAATTTCTTCAATCAATCACCGAAACTTAGCCATTTGTATTAAGAGCCTATTTAGTAACTGTGGCTGCAACAAACAAATTTGACATCCTCATTTTAAAATGGTTTTCATCAGCTTTCGATTGGATAGTTTAATGAGAAGCTTAGGTTCATGAAAGAAACCCATCAAGACGTTGCGTTCCATGCGGTACTGCTGATGATGGCTCCAATTTGTTACCGCACATTGCGATGCAAGAGCCAGGCCGGCTTAGGAAAATTATCTTTTACGAGCAAGCAAACTAAACCTCACCTGTGGGTAGTGTGGGGTAGAAGTTTAAGATCAGTGGTGAAATTTCATGCTGATCGAAAAACTTCATTAGCATTTTGATTAACATGATTGTTATCCTTCAACATTTCTGTTGCTAACTTATATGAGCTAAATAAGAAATCATTTGGTAAGTTCAACTTTCCACAAATGATTCTTGGTCCGTTTTTTGTAGAAAATTATCGAAAACTGATTATTTGTCACTTCTAAAGGGTGATACGGTCAAAATTTGGTCAAGGGAAGGGTTAATTTCTTTTTCAAGTTTAATTAGTATAAAATTCAGGAAAAATATTCAGTTTGGCTTCCGCTTTTTCAAATCCGAATTGCCGGGCCTTACGCGTAACCCCTGCCATAAGATTTTGTACAGCCACCTTGTCCACCTTCTTCGCCGCAGAAAGCCAGTTTGCCTTGAACTGCTGCTCGTCCTTAGCAGTTTTTTGGTCTTCTTTAGGTTCTGCTTGACAATAGACCAGTATTTCTTAATTGGGCGGAGCTCTGGCGTGTTGGGAGGGTTCTTGTCATTGGAAACCACCTGCACGTTGTTGGCGGCGTACCATTCCATGGCCTTTTTACCGTAATGGCAAGATGCCAAATCCGGTCAAAACAGTACGGAACAACCGTGTTTCTTCAGGAAAGGCAGCAGACGTTTATTCAAACACTCTTTCACGTAAATTTGTTGGTTGACAGTCCCGGAAGCTATGAAAATGCTGGATCCATCCAAATTTTTATTATTATTTTTTCGATAACTACTTATCTAGTCTATCGGCAGAAAATTTCTTGTGTTTTCCACAAAAGATCACAAAAAGTTGGTCGCAGTGGCTTTTCTTTCTTAGGTAAGGCAATTCTCAGTTAGGTTATGTAAGTAGCTGTGTAAATTTTGAAGATCTGATCTAAAAATAAGGAGTTCATTTCAATCATTAAGATGTAAAAGTAAAAATCGATAAATGGAATATTCCAGAAAAACCCCATTCCTAATTTCAAAAAGGCCATTTCAAAGAAACCACCAGACTGAACTTACAAAAACCATGCGAGTTTCATAAATTCTTCATATTTCATACATGCATGTATGTATACTAACAATTCAAATAATAGGTTAAATGTGGCCCTAAGGCTTCTGGTAATAAACACCTTTGATTGTTCTTCGTCAAATATGCTTGCTTACTAGTCTGGAACTTAGTTAAAATATGTCTTAGGTTATAACTGGGAATTATTTGAAATAAAAAACTTCAAACTATTGAATAGAATGCTCCACATTGTGGCTATTTCTGAGTTCCTAAAATTGGCCGTCTCTAAAACACGTGCCTCACCAACACAACAACGATTCATATGAATTCGATGAGAACATGGTGGAAGGAAGCACATCAATGCATTGTATTGTTCTCAAAAAGTCGAAAGTACAAACATCAATACAATTTTATAAATGATATGTTTAATGAATATTGCTCTCACGTTAAAAAAATCTCACTTGTTTATTTCAGTTATGGTTTGTTTGATATTTTCTTTTATATGAATGAAAATTCAAAACAAATAGGTTTCATTGGCTAAAATATATTTATTATCCAAGCAACAAATCGTTGGTCGAAATTTGTTATCATGCAACCATGATTTTTAGAGTTTCTTTTAATTAGGTCGTATGATCCACTTGGAATGTTTGGAGAAAATCGATGTTTAAGTTCCGAAACACCTTGATATTTCTTATGTTATGATTGCTGATCAATTTCTTCTGATAAATCGAAATTTAATCTAAAACTGAACGCAGAACATGATGATGTACTTGAAAGTTGCATTAATTCAATTCTTATTAAAGAAGATGCTTACGACATATTGTATTTCGCTTTTGGCGCAAACGTCGTTTTGATCAATCAATAGTTGCAAAAACTGATTAGATAGACCCAAATCTTCACTCATTCATTCGAGGGTAATTGTAGAAAGGTTTTGAATCATAATATTATCCAGTTATTTAGTACGCGGAAATCATTTATCGATGTCATTTGTAATTATAACATTGTGGGACTGGCCATTGGGAGTCGTTTTCGTCGTTTTCGACCACAACAACTGGCGCTTCTGGCCGTTTAAGGATTTGAAAAAGCATTTGCCTCTGTAATGAAAAAAATAATACTGCATAGATCGATAAAATTTATGGTTGAGAAAGAAGTTGAGGAAAAACTGCCCTTTCTTGATCTGCTGATCTCAAGAAAAGAGGACAACAAAATAAAGTTTGGAATCTACCGGAAACCAACCTCAGCAGACAGGTATATTATGGTCGTCTCAAATCACTTTGGTGCCCAAAAACAAGCCGCCTTCCACTCTATGGCACATCGGCTGTACCATATTCCAATGGTAAAGCCTGAGTTTGAAGACGAGAAGCAAACAATTTTTGATGCAGGAATTGTGAATGGATACGACAATGACTTCGTTCGTAAAATTCTTCACAAGCACGCCCGAAAAAAGCACCGAAGTGATGCAACAACACTAACACCGGTTAAAGAAGAATCGCAAAGAGTTAGTCTACCGTTCTATCCAAAATTGACTAACGGAATCAGCCAGATTCTTCTGCAGCATGGTCTAAAAACTGCAAACAAGAGTGGAAACACCCTCAAGGATCGTCTTGTCTCGCTTAAAGACAAGATTCCTGTGGAGGATAGATCAGGAATTTACGAAATTCCATGCAGCAGCTGCCCGGCTATTTATATTGGTCAAACTCGCCGTAAATTCGAAGTCCGTCTCAAAGAACACAAAAATGCAGTTGAAAATGGAAGAATTAATGAATCGAGTGTTGCCGCCCACACAACAGAGTTTGACCATTCCTTCGATTGAAAATGATCAAATTTAGGAAGTTTGTACGAAAAACATCACATCTGAATGCTTGGGAGTCGATGTTCATCAGCACCGCCGAAAAACCGTTGATGAACGAAGACGAGCCGCCGATCATTTCACCTCTTTTCAACCTGATCAACCAAAATCCGCATAATGCCAATTGCGTTCGACGAGTACTACATCAAGTATGAAACTGGAGCTGTAATTATCCCTTGTGTAATCAGTCGGACATCGTTCTGTAGCTGGGCAACATCGAGCCCGAAACAGGTCGACAAATAGGTAACTTTATATCCTTTTTCCGTAAAGTAAGAACGTTATGTATCGTGTCCTGTAATACGTCGTGTGTTATGTGTATAATGGTAAACGGGAACTTTGTCCTAATGACTATTGTTTTGGGAATCTATGACCATGTTGTGGAATAAAAATCATTGTTCGGGCAAGACCTTTCGGTCACCTTATTCGCTCCATCATGGCCGCTGGTTCCTTCGGCATTGGTTAACACATTCATGCCCTTCTTCGTTCGACCCATCCGGTCAGCAGGCGGCTTATGTTGACTCTTCTTTGGCTTTCCTGGAAGGATATTAAAAACATCTTTAAGCCCACTTCGGCTATCTGCAACATTTGTAAACAAAGCATTTTTAATAGAAACTATCTCAACTACACACCGTTTAACCGTTTTGTTCCGATTTTCGTTCATCACGCACGATTGCAACACTTTTTTCATGATGAAAAACTGTTTACGTGTCTATCTTTTTGCTAAGTTAATCGTACTTTTTTCAAAGCTCCATTAAAATCAATTTCACCACGCTACGAGGTAAAAAATACCTTTCTTGTGTTTATCTTTTATCTTGGTGAATTGTCACCTTGCTATATCGAAAAATTTCACCATTTTATTATTTTCCGTGTACGGAACACAAAAGCCATCTCCATGATGCATCTAGTATGGTGATCTCAAATGTTAATTGCACGATCAACCATATTGAAAAAAGTTTTGACGGCTGACTGAAGTTTTTACGAAAAAGGGGATCTAGAGATGGCAGGTGTTTGAGATTAAAAAATCAGAAATTTGGAAAAAAAATCTGTGTATGTCTATGCACTAGCATATTGTTGACCTAAGATGAAATGATTTTAAACTATATTGGGTTTATGTCTATTTAATTTAATTTCAATTGGATTTCCGGAAATAGAGAAATAATTTGAGTTTTCAATGAATTCATTTTACTCGAATCACTATTTTTTATATGAAATGACTATACATCCCACTCCGCACATTTCGAATGTTCCCAAATAGCCGTGATTAACTATGATAACAGTAGACAATCAAAATCCTGAACAGGATGTTATCCTTCAGCCCTTCGATGGCATCGATGTCGGACTTTGGATGTTCACCATCGAAGCGGCAGTAGAGGCTTCATAACGAGCAACGCCACTGCCACCGCTGATGCCGCCACCGTCTCCACCCTGCAGCTCATCGGTTCCCTCGTTCAACAGGGCTAAAACTCCATCTGGCTCTCCGAAATGATACGCATCAGGTCCGGATTGCTCGACCGAATCTTCTGGATCAGTGATGGCAACAGACGGGAAACCTCCTGGAGCAGCAGTTTCATCTCGATGAAGATCGGATGTTCCTGCAGGAAAGCCAGCGGCTTCTCGGACGATGGAATGCCATGCCTTGCCAGGCTTCCATCCAATTCGATGACTTTCTGATACCAAAGAGCTCCTGATTAAAAATAGTGTTGTATAAGCATAATATGGTTATAAATAATGGAAAATTAATGTTACGCAGCGCTACTGACCAAGCTGACAAAGTCGTCTATCGATCTAACCTCTTTCAACTTAGCTGAACTGACCGGAACTCAGCCGAAGATTTTTCATCGTTTCAAAGGTATATATTGGCAAAAATCAAGGCAAAATCTT
This sequence comes from Uranotaenia lowii, assembly GCF_029784155.1. NCBI lineage: Eukaryota > Metazoa > Arthropoda > Insecta > Diptera > Culicidae > Uranotaenia > Uranotaenia lowii. Next base: position 308,627,233 of record NC_073693.1, on the reverse strand, counting down.
TGTCTGAGCAATATCTTGACGACTGGCAAAACCAGCCAGCCAACAGCCAGCTGTCAAAATTTTGGCTGCGTTTCACCCCTTTCTCCGCAACTAACCCTCGTCTACTTTTTGCCAATCAGGGACCACCATATTAGATGCACCATGGCAATATTTATCCAACCTGTATACATATCTCAGGTGGCGATAGAAATCCCGTTCTAAGTTTTAGTAAAAAAAAATTTTTGTAAACGTTGTAACCATGACAATTCCCTTAGTTGTATTTTCAAACAAACAACATTCATCGCTGTACCAGCGAAAACTAGAGGAAAAAAAATCATTTCCAACTGCTGTTTACGATTCTCGCCTAGGATACATAAACATCCTGGCAAGAGACGTAGACTTTTTTTTTTATATTTTTAAGTTTTGAATAACGAATTCTGGAATAGTGTGCATGTTTGTTCGTCACTTTTCTTTGTACATCAATGGACCATATCCTCCCGCTGATCCACGGTGAACCGTAATCCAAATAAACGTGGTGAATTTTTAGGAATTCACAAGAAACTGGAAATAAAAAAAGATCAAGCTCATATATCTTAGTTTAAAATAAGTTTAAAATTTACTCGAGCTCAAAGGGTTTCATAATTTGAACTTTGTTACTATCCCCTTCAAAGCCAAAAATATGCAGACAAATGTTGAACATTGATATGTTGCTTAGAAGTAAAATTAAATGAGAAAGTTCTCGAAGTAAGCTAAGAAAGGTAGCTCAAATGTATCAATATATTTTGAGTTTAGTTGGAGATGATTTGATTCCAACTAAATAGCATTATAATGACAAGGTTAGGTGCTAAATACCAGATATTTAAAATTGATTTCGAACAGAAACACTCATGATGATTGAAAATTATTTCAATCAGTTACTTTATTTTACTTTCGACCGGCTTTTTAAGTTTTCAGATCACTATGCATTGCACACTAGCGGAACTAAATTAATAGCGCCCAGGGATGAAAAGATAGACTTTTGATGTCTTGGACAACATTACATAATTTTACAAGGCGCATACTTTGAAATAAAATATAGAGTCGAGGGGTCCACCAATAGCAAGATAAAAAAGCTAACTTTTTTGTTAAGCATTTTAGAGCTTTGGCTACAAAGTTGTTTATCGTTGGATTACTAACTCAATTTGAGTAAAAGATCTATTTGAATATATAAATAATTTGAAACGGAAAACCGGGTAAATCATCTAATTATTTCTTATTCTCAAATTCGGCAAGTTAATTGCATCAAAGAAACTAAGAAACTAAAATAAAGTGTCTAAAAAAAGTGATATTTGTGAACAAAATACTAGATTTTCAATCTTAAAATTGCTTCGAGTTCCACCGAGTTCCACTCTAGTTTTATATGATAATAATTCCTCTTAAAACCAAAAATAAAATCCACTTTGGCTGATGGTGCGAAAATTTGCGCAATTCGATAAACTTTTCTTTGAAAATCGTTGATATATTACACTAAATGCTTTCTACAGCGCTTCAGCCATTTCAATACACATCATAATGTACTAAACAATTGTAGATCTTAACTTTTTTCAACTTTGTTACGAAGACTGAAAATTGTTTTGTCTTACCTACAACGTTTCAGATTCAAAAAACTGTTTTTTCAAGGTTTTTTTTTCAATTTCATTGTAACTCTTTAGAATGAAATTGTAAAACTTTGGCTTGTTCAACAAAGTTATGTATTTTGTTAAGATAAACAACTTTGTAGAAAAACCAAAGCTCTAAAATGCTTAACAAAAAAGTTAGCTTTTTTGTCTTGCTATTGGTGGGCCCCTCGACTCTATATTTTATTTCAAAGTATGCGCCTTGTAAAATTATGAAATGTTGTCCAAGACATCAAAGACCTATCTTTTCATCCCTGGGCGCTATTAATTTAGTTCCGCTAGATTGATGTTCTGTACCAGTGTGCATTGATGGCAGACAAAAGGCTACCCGTTGTCTGTTTATGCCGTTTTAATCGTTTTTACACATACAAACAGAAGTATTTACACGTTACCAAAAATTCAGTTTTGCTTATCGTTTACTATGATTTGACTATTTTCAAGCTGGTTTGATCAACTTTTACTAAGTAATAAATTTTTTTTCACACATTTTGGCCCGGTTAAGTGTTTAGTATCAAACTTACAGTATGAAATTGTATCTTTCTAACACATACAAATGATTTTTGTTGAAATGCCATCACTGGTACGTTTGATTAATGAAATTGCATGCCAAGATAAGGCACAAAAACTGTTTATTATTCTTCAATCCTTGATAGAAAATAATAGTTGTTTGGCGTAGGTCATGATTTTATATATTTTTTCATGCTTTACTGTAACCAAAGATATTTTAGTGGTTTGCACTTGCAGTGGTGCACTAGCAAGGTAGGTTCGTTTTGACTTTTTCCGCAGATTTTTTTTTAAATTTTTATAATTGCGTCAATTAGTTTATTAGTGCTTATAACATTATGTACAAGAGATCAAATTTCAATTCTTAAGTTAATTTCTAATTCATTCACATTAACTACTCTGTTTGAACAACTTTCAATGTAATTGATGTAACTTGGGCCTTTATCATGACATGTATATCACCAAGATGCTTTTAGGCATGCGAACATGCGAAGTTAAGTCTTACTTTCTCATACAACTGAAAAAAAAAGTAATAACAATATTTTGATTGAGGTTAACGTGTTTTGCAACATTTGTTCTATTGTGGCATGTTTTGCAATGCTATATTCAAGTTCAAAGTAGAAAAATACCATGACTCATCTTTTTTTGTATATTCTTAAAAGTTAAATTCAGAGACAACTGAAAACGATGTTCAAAAGTTAAAAAAATTGTCCATCCAAAATCGAACTTAAGGTCTCTTTTTGATTGCGTGGAATGTATCGAAATTGATCATAATCAAATTTTATTTTATTTAAAAAAAGACATACACCGTTTTAGCCGATTTAGGCTTTACAGACTGAATAAATGACATGGACAACTTAAGATTAACATTTAACACCCGGTACCGAGATGGGAATCGAACCCATGCCATCAGTGGACTAGCGATTACCGTCTTACCACGCTAACCACTCGACCACCGAGACGTACAATTTATGTCTTTTCAAACTAAGTAAATTCTACTTGATTATGATATTTTTTCAACCGTTACCATTGCATGTTTTATGCTTTCGTGAAATAATGCTACAAAGTTTTGCATTTTGCAATATTTCTTAGCTGTGAATAAGTTTTGATGAACAACTTTTTTAAATTACATAACCTATTGAGTTGATTCTCAGATTCAAATTCAACTTGACTTGACTGTCAAACATGAAAATCTGGTAATCATTTTTTATTGTGTTGAATGTACTTTTACCCCTACAACCCCAAATGACTCGGTGTTTTCCATTGAAATATTATAGAAATTTCTTTCCAATTGACTACTAACATAGGCCGAGAGATATCATATGTTAGCAGTAGTAGTGCTAGAGCCGCCATTCGGCTGCCAGATCATTATCGGCTATAGCGCAAGTTTCTGTGAATCAGTTACAACATAAGTATGACTACTGCACTGCTAAGATACCAGACCAGTTTCCTTCACATTTATTTCCTTCCGAGTGCAGAAGTGCGATTTCATCTTTGACTCATTTTCTCCTAGCTCTGTTTTTTCATTTAAAATGTACGTGTTATTGTTAAAGTAATTTGTGTCATTCAAATCAGTTGAAATGTAACAAAACCGTTCAGAATTTCCTTTTTCCAATCCAATATCGATTATGTTCCAACATAGAAAATTCCATTATAAAACATATTCAAATTAAAGTCATCATCAAGTTCTACCTCATCATGAGGAAAGACTCAAACGAAAAGTCTCAGTATAGAAAAAAAGCTTCACCGTGTTCTTGGCATTTAAAGCAGCTCGACATTTTGCTTCGAAGTGCTTCCTCCCGCGCGTCCCACTAACGAGAAAAGAAAAATAAAAACAATCAACAGTGGCCCCCTTCCAAGACAGCTGCTAGAACATACGCGATTAAACCGATTGAAGCGAGTAACAAGAAACAACAAAGACTAAAACAAACCGGCTCAAATCCATCCATCCAGCCATCAGTTTAATTACAATTTAAGCTACCCAGAATTGGGAGGCCCACTTTTTTTTTGAGGCGAAGACTAGCGACTTACGTATGTATAAACAACAACGAACCTTCCCACATTATTGTTGATCGCTCTAAGCTGCATTCTACTTGAACAAGTAGTGAGAACGATTTGCCAACGATTTGTTCTAACGTACGCTTGGAGTTAAAGTTAGTTTTTTTTTTCGTTTTTTTTACGTAGACCAAAAAGTTCGCCCGAAGCTGCATTCTAACAACAAGATTGCACTTTTTGTTGTCGTTGATTGTTTTGCATCCGTTGTTGTTGTTGTGAACTTTACCATTTTCTTTCCTGTCTCGCTTGACAGGCTAAACAATGTTGTTCCGTTTTCCGAAAACAGACACATAACTCGGAACAACGAATCATTACATGATTGTTTGCTGGTTAATGGGGGGCTTTCCTGGTTAGTTCTAGCAGCCGCAGGTCGTAAGAATGAAACTGGAAACGTTTGTAGTATACTTTAGCTTAAAAAGTAAGAAATCCGAAGATTTCCAACGAAACACTTAAGAGAAAATCCATGGTTAGATCAGCCTGAAGATACGGTTGAATTAATGGACTTTGCAATACTGAATTAGACATGTTTTTTTTGTTTCAATTATTACCTTTTTCCTAGTTTAACTTTGTTTACAGGTCAGACAACCATATTTATGGTTTAATTAACGTGTATTTTGACTAAAAATTTTCTCCTTCCAAATATGACAACAAAAATCGACTAACGTTTATTCATACGACTCACCCATATGAGTTTAGCGTGAGACGCCAAATGCTAAGAGAACTTAGTCTTAAATGATGGTACCACATTCTTGCAGACTGTTGATCTTTTTCGCGACTTGGCTGCCATCACGTTTGTCCCCGAAAACAAAACACGAGCGGCTACCAGCTCTTATAAAAGACTATTACCAAGACCAAGTCCAGGTTTGGTCTACACTGATAGCAGCTCGAGGGAGACCTTTTGGGTCGTTCTAAAATGCGGATATTTACATATGGCGTAATCTTGTTGGGAATTTTCGCTGGTTCCGGGTTGGGGTATGCTCAATCGAGGGAAAGTTTAGTTGAAGCCCTACAAAAGACTGAAACCGAAGATGACTCCTGGTATCGACTGATGAGAAACTTTTTCAACGATGAGTCGCCTTGTACGAAGAAAAGATGTCGGACTAAAGTTCTGGAAGAATCTCAAGAAATTTGTGGTGGAAGAAAAAGTAGTGGAAAGTGTCCCTTGATGTTGAACCGAGAAGAGTCAACATCTGAAGAAAGTCAAGTTTACATCAAAGACCCTCCTCCTCCATTTGTTTTGGCAAAAGATTTCGGATCAGTGGATCGATCCTGGCTGAGGATCGATGAATTTGTTGATAGTGACGATGTTCAAAGAAAAAAGAAAAGTAAAAGTGGTGTGAAACCTACAAAAAGCTACGAAGAAAAACAGAAACCAGTTCCGGACAAAAACAGTAAACCATCTGGAGAGTATTGGAGAAATTTGTTTTTTGAAATTGCAACACCAAAAATCAAATCGAAAAGTGATAACAGTGAAGAAACAGAAAAGAAGTCGAGCAATCCACCTTACATTTTTATTCAAGAAAATGCTAGAAGTCCTCAGGAAGTTACGAAGAAACCAAAGACGAAGTCGAAGGCAGGGAAATCGAAAAAGAAGTACAAAAAACCATCGAGAACAACAGGATCAGAAGTGTATGACTATGGAAGGCCCCGAACAACAAACTTCATCGAAACTTTTGAGGATTTTTCCAAGGAATATTACACTGGGGAATATAAACAAACTACTGAGAAGCCGGATCCTTTAACAAAGTTATTCTCAAGTGAGACAGTGACAGAAAGTCCTGGTTCAACGAATAATCGTAGTAGTTCTTCGTATGAAGAAGGGTATTCAACAGTTTCTTCACTGGAAGCTTCTACAGAATATCAAACTTCACAAACGAAACAAGAACCTTTAACGTTTTCAATCGTTACAGATGAATACAATACGGATGAAGAATCTACAGAATCCGTTGAAGAAACGACTTTGAGCTACAGTTCAGCAACTACTGAAGATCTCTTAGAGTACTACAGTTCAGGGACTCCCGAATATAGATCTACTACAGAAGTTTATGACCATACGACGAACCATCCAGAAACGTTAGCAATCCCAACTACTTCTTTTGAGTACTACAGCACTTCTATTGCAGCAACAAGTGTTGAAGAATATACTACGACCTATGACCCTAGTTCAAACGATTATTCTTCAACAACAACTTCTACTCCGCAACATCAGACGTTGCAAACCTATGGCATTCCGTCTGAAAATCAAACAACATCAAAATACGATACGACAACCGGGTGTCAAACAACGCACGACTCTTCGACGTCAACCCCCATGCCGTCAACGGATTTCTATGGTTCTGAGACTTCGACAAGCTATCTCTCGACACAAACAACAGAAGAACCTTACACATTAGTACACTACACAGAGGGTAGCTCTACGACCAAATCCTATGGTAGAAATCCTGGCGAAACACCTGCTACTGTCCAAGAACCATTGACGTCACCCGAAGATTTGTCGTCTTCAGAACACTACAGCACCTTGCCAACGACTTTTGGTATTTCAACGGCGTATTACACTTCTGGAACTTCATCGAGCTATCCACCACCATTGGGAACCGAAGAGCCTTACACTTCTACTGAAGAGACGACTGGTAGTTCAACAACTGCAAGCTACGACACAACCCCTGAATATAGTACAGTAACCGCTCAAGAGACTTCGACGTCAAAGGAGGATTCATCGTCTTCAGAGTACTACGGTTCACCAACATCAACCTCTCTTCCTTCTTCGGAATATTATAAGTCTGAGTCTTCAACCTATCCACCTACGGTTCCAGTCGAAGAACACTACTCTTCAACTGACCCGGTTACTGGTGCTTCAACTTATGAAGAGTCTAGCTTGGAAGAGTATCCCACAACTTACGAAGCTAGCACAGAGAATACTGTTCCAACAGAAGCTAGAACGATCGACTACTACGAAACTGTATCAACAGGTCCTAACACAGTCACAGCTCGAACTTCAACGTTATACGAAGACTCTACCACAACTGACTCTTCCAGTTTCACGTCTGAATATACAAAGGGTTCACAGCAATCAACTCAAAGTTTGGCTCCGTCAACAGATTCTTACTACACCTTAAACGAATCCCAAGAGGGTTGTCGAAGACCAGCCTCCTCCACGGTCACAGAAAAGATCTCCTGTGCGAATTGTTTTCAATTGCTCAACAATTTCGCCAAGAAGCTTGACAACTATCGACGAAAACCCATTGAACTACAGCTTTTTGGACAACAACTTCCTCCAGCTTCTTCCGAACCCGTTCCAACTTTCAACCCATCCAATACACTACCTTCAGTTGAAGCTTCACGTCGCAACGACAACACCCGAAGATCATCGAACGAACTTCCCCGGCCGAGGAATTCTCCGAGGAAGTTCCGGCTGCCCAAGCGTCCTTCACCCTTCCGGATGACCGCGGCGGAGCAATCGGCATCAACTTCCAGCCACAGACGGAAACCTTTCGTCACCAGCATTTGTATTCCGGTTCGCGGTTATCGACTCGCATTGACACCGTTTGACATTAGTTGAAGTAAAGTTTTTTTTCGTTTGGGGGCAATGGCAGGCCATTGTTTTCCGTGTTAAATTGTTGTTATTGTTTTTTTTTCTTTCCGTAAGATTTTTTCTCCACTCTTTCTTCTCGTTAAGTTTGGTTTCCAAATCGGGAAGATCCGATGAGTTGTTTTGTTTCTCCCAAATTGTGGTAATGAATTGGGTGCTTAAAGCGTAAACCGCTTATTGAGGGTTACTAAGTCAGTGATCACGATTTTTTCGTTAGAAGTTTGGCGGTGGCTTTTATTGTTTAAGATGTCAGGCGTTCAATCGAAGTAAGCCGGTGAGGTTCTTTGAAAAAGGTCAGTCACCCGTTGGATGTCGATTGTTGGTGAGATTTAAGAACCATAAGATTTTTTAGTTTCGATTACACAATTAAGTTTTAATTTTCGTTAGAATCCTGTTGAAAGTCAAATATTTTCATTCAATTGTTCCCTCTGAAAGTCATCGCGATCATCTAAAGCGGAACAGCAACAACGACAAGGTGCCAAACAAGTAGCATTTGATTCAGCATCTAAAGAATGGAACTCATTAAAGTCCCATTCTAGATGGATCAAGTTCTAACGATATTTTAACAGCAGCGCCATTGTTCCCGTGACAACGGGGTACTCATATTCCACGGATTGATCCGTAGCGCCGAATTCCCACGACCCATCTCCTTATTCAGAGACACTTCCCTCTCTATATGGTAAATAAGGAAGTGTTTGAAGTGGTTTTTTTTGGTGGCTTTTTGGGGTAGAAAGGAATGGAACACTGGAACAGTCCCAAATTGAAGTTGATCTTTTTTGGCGGAATTGCGAACAAACTACTACCTAACTGTCAATCATTGTCAGCTGAAAATAAGTGGGAAAATTGTTATGTGTTTGGGGCGTCCGGAAATTTGTGACAGCAAACTTTTGAAACCTTTTAGAAACGATTAAGTCGTCAATGCTTCGTTGGTTGAAGGTTCTCATGCCGATTTCGATAATTGAGTTAAGTGGCGCTTGGATTATTAGAGCGTCAAAAGAAAGTTGATTTGACGTTCAAAGGTCTTTTTGCTTTGTCTTTTCGTTTATTTTTTTGCAAAAGTTTCGACATATGGAGATGTAAAAATGGTTTTACAAAATATATTATCAATTTTCAAAATTTACCAAAAAAATTCCTACAATCCATTTCCATTATATCAAGTTTTTTTTAAAGCATACTGGAGCTTTAAATTTGACATGCTAAGAGTTGAATTTTTGACTTGTTACACTAATTTTAAAGCGTCATGGTTTTGTAACGCTTTGTTTTTACATTTTAAAAATGTTTAAAAAGTTAATCGAAAATTTCTTACAAAAAAAACGAAGTACTGCTGTCTCTCAACATAAATAAATTAAAGTTTCCATACTTTGAAATGGAAACCTTTTCCCTTTTCGAATGAATCAATCTGAAGCATTAGGTTAACCTCATGTTATTTGGATGTTTGGCAATATTAAATTTGCTTAGTATTTTAAAAATGTTTTTTTATTAGTTGTGTTCTCGTTCAAAAAACAATACAGGTTTACAAAATTTGTATTTTTCCTTGGTGCCAAGTGTTTAACAGCTGATTTCACTTATTTGCATTACACTTGGATATGATTCGCCATGTTTGCAAATTTAGAAATGATTTTAATCCCTCGCGAGCTTCAAGTGAAAACTGTAACTGTAGTTGGAGTTGAGTAATATTGACCAATGAGAGAACTGGAAAATATTTTTGCTGGCATCCAGAGATGCTAATGTGCCTGATTTTTCAGGTATTGCCTGATTTTTCGAGGCTCTGCCTGACAACCTGATTAGCCATTGAATTTTCCTGATTTTTGAAAATATGCCTGATTTCTCCTGAATTTTGCAAATGTGATGAAAAACGGGTAGTAAGGAACTGGATTAGGTACCATTGCTGAAGTGAAAAAGTGGAAATGTGGCTGAATCAAAGCAATCGAAAGATTCCTTTGAATTCTCATTTAAAAAAGCAAATTAAAGGGAATCCTCGATTGCTTTGATGCTTTGATTCAGTAGAATTATTCAACCAAGTAGGCTCACAACACATATTAGAAAGAAAATGAGGAGCGGAAACCAAACAAAAAGGGCATATCTTTTAGCGAAATTTCCGTCACTTTATCGTAGCCTGATTTTCCCTGAATTTTATTTCACCAGTTCTCTGATTTTTGAAAAAAAAAAAAAATGTTGGAAACCCTGCTGGCAACGATTTGAAGACTATGAGAGCAACATCTCGTGCTCTCTTAAATTCTTCCGATAGGCAGGGTTGTCAATTGTTTTTCCAAAAAGTCTGGAAGATTTTGAAAAAATGTCTAGAAATGTCTGGGTAGCTCAGTTTTGAAGATGGTGACTTTTCTTTTGGTCGCCAGATCTCATTGTTGCAGATAACCACTACCAGTCACGTGCTTTGCCTGACTCTCAATTTAACAGAAATCTTCAAAGCATTTGCCTTTGTTAACAGCTCTTACACTTCTGAATTCATAATTCCTAAATTCTTTTCATTCTAATTTGAATTTTCATAGTTTATTAGAATAATAAGAATAATTAGAATAATAAATTTAAATTCTGGAATTGTCTCAAATCTGGAAACCTGAAAAATGTCTGGTAAAAGTATAAAAAGTTCGGAAGATCCAGAAAAAACCTGGAAGGTTGACATCACTGCAGATAGGTAAGGCTACGGAAATGTTTGATGGAAATTTTCTATCAATTATGAACTTTCTCCAAAACGGTGAATAATTTTGACTTCTGAGAGGAAAAAAGATCGGAAGGTTCGTTTTAATTTCCTGAACTTCAAACTTATATAAATTCAAAGAGTTCTTATAAAATTAAATGAATTGTTGAATGTATTGATTTTTTTTAGATTAAATGTTCAAAAAACTTTACAACTAACAACTGAGTTCATTATTGTTTTTTGAAAAAAGTGAGTTTTTCAGAGCATTTAATTTCTTATAGAAGATCGCTTAGAAAAAAATCCTAATCCTGATTTGAAATGGAAAAAATAAATTGGTTCCAAAATCAGCTTCTTCCAAAAGGTGTTATTGGTTGACTGGTCTTGTTTTGAGCAAGAACGAAATATTGATTTAAGTTTCCAACGTTTCGATCTCTATGAGATCTTTTTCAAGGACTAGAAATGTTTTTATGCAATTGGTTTTTTTGAGAACAATTCATGTTTTCATACCGAAAAAAAATTGCCATTTTCTTTTGAGAGTCAACTCGACTGGTCGTGTATAATTGTCTTTTGGTCTGTTTTCCGAATAATTTTTATTAATTCAGTTTTTTTCAGTGTAATGTGTAGTGCATCGTTTGTGGATAAAATCCGTTTGTTAAGTGTTTGTCAAGTGAGCTGAGTCGACTCTCACAGAAAAACGGAGAGTTTTTCGGTAAGAAAACATTAATTATAATCAGCAAAACCAACTGAATAAAAACTTTTCTAGTCCCTGTAGAAGATCCAACCAGGATCGAAACATTGGAAACGTTAATGATTACGTCGTTTTATCTGAATCTAAACTGCAAGCCGAAAAAACTTATTTTCAATCGAATTTTCTGCCACAAAAATGTTTTTTTTTTCAATATTAATTTGTTTAAATATGTTTTGTCAAAAATTGGTTAAAAATAAATAATTTCTGTCGAAAAAAAAATACAGAGACATATTTTCAATTGGTCAAGTCAATGAAAACTATAAAATTTTTCGTAAAAGTAGCTATTTTCAAATCCAATTCAGTTCAGGATTGCATTTCGTAGGGCGTTTCATGAAAAATCTCAATATACCGGTTTTACCGGTATTGTCGAGAATAGAATACCGAATACCGGTTTTTAGAAAAGGGTTCAGTATAACCATCCCTAGTTACAGTTAATATTCTTTATTCTTGAGAATATGTACAGATTTCAAATATTTCAAAATAAAATTTCGATACTCAAGTGATAAGATTTCTAATGCTGATTGCTGAAAATCTAATGACTTTTGTGATGTGAATTGTTATTTTCAAAGTAAAAATTACTCAATTTGTGGATGTTTTATATGCCTTTACTAAAAATAATTATGGATGTAACGGGTTATACGGTCAAAATTTGGTCAAGGGAAAACGCGTGTAAATCGGTGAAATTGCTTATTTAAAAAATCAAATTAATTTTTTTTTCAAGTTTAATTAGTATAAGCTTCAGGAAAACTATTCAGTTAGGCTTCCGCTTTTCCAAATCCGAATTGCCGGGCCTTACGCTTAACCCCTGCCATCAGATTTTGTACAGCCATCTTGTCCAACTTCTTCGCCGCAGAAAGCCAGTTTGCCTTGAACTGCTGCTCGTCCTTAGCAGTTTTTTGGTCTTCTTTGGGTTCCGCTTGACAATAGCCCAGTATTTCTTAATTGGGCGGAGCTCTGGCGTGTTGGGAGGGTTCTTGTCCTTGGGAACCACCTGCACGTTGTTGGCGGCGCACCACTCCATGGCCTTTTAACCGTAATGGCAAGATGCTTAATCCGGCCAAAACAGTACGCAACACCCGTGTTTCTTCAGGAAAGGCAGCAGACTTTTATTCAAACACTCTTTCACGTAAATTTCTTGGTAGACAGTCCCGGAAGCTATGAAAATGCTGGTTTTCAAGCCACAGGTACAGATGGCTTGCCAAACCAGATATTTCTTCGCGAACTTTGACAGTTTCATGTGCTTGAAAATACATATCTGCTACCTTTCCCCTTTCTTTTGCCGTATAAAACTGCTGTCCCGGAAGCTGCTCCCTGAAGCGGCTTTGACGTAGGTTTCGTCGTCCATTAACACGCAGTCAAACTTCGTCAGCATCGTCGTGTACGGTATCCGGGATCGCGCTTTAGCCGTCGTATTATGTTTATCATCGCGATTTGGAGTCACTACCTTCTTGTAAGTCGAAAGTCCGGCTCGTTTTTTGGCTCGATGCACAGTTGTAGACGATACACCCAGCTTATTCGCGGCATCTCGGAGAGAGAGGTTAGGGTTTCGCTTGAAACTACCGGCAACTCTCTTTGTCGTCTCAGCGGCTTCCGGTTTTCGATTTCCCCCCGATCCAGACTTCCTGGCTGTCGACAAACGTTCCCGGAACACTTTAATTACATTTGTAACGGTTGATTTGGCAACTTTTAGCGATTTTTCCAGCTTTGCGTGCGAGTAGCTCGGATTTTCGCGATGCGCGAGCAAAATTTTGATACGCTGCTCTTCTTCCTTGGACGGCATTTTGACAACTGAAGAGTGAATTCCAAAATCAAAATAGGAGCAACATTCTACTCATACAACATCAAATTGAGGGGTGTTCAGGTTTTTTAAATGCAAAATTAAAAGAAATACTTCAAGTTGATTTTGACTAAATTTTGACTGTATCACCCTTTATATTTATAACTATCTAACTGAGATTTTTGGTCACTTGCCGAATTTCAGCAAGATCTGCTGACCATGGAGAGGGGTTGCTTGAGTCTTTTTATAACTTTCTTTTTAACTGGCCGATTGCTTTTCATGTATAATTTTCTTAAAGCCTTCAAAGATTGTATATCGATCGCAAATTGTCGTATGTATATAAGAGCACCAGCATCCTTGGTCAAAACAGCCGGTTTAGACCCAAATTTAGACCAAAGACGGCTGTGGTTGCCGTGTTCCATTATACCAGTTTTAACTCTACTTTTTTAGAACCGGTTAAGGCTTGCTCCAAAACTGAAGAGATTTTGTCACTTAAAACACGAGTGCGGTTGCCAGTGTTTTCACCCTTCAAACAAACCATTTGATAGGGTTTCTAGCCTTTTGTCCTCAACTGGCGCACTCTTGGAAAACGTCCCTATAGTTTAAATATCAAAAATTTACCTCGAAATACAACAAAAACTATACCAAAACTATAGAATTACTAAGAAAAAAATTGAACTACCACATAAATCAACCTGCTGCTTCTTAAAGTTTTGATTTCACCAGGAAGGATGTATTTATTTAAATTTTTTACTTTCAACAAAACAAATCAAGTTTTACCCAATTTAAAAACTCAACATAAATGTTTTTAAACGTAGAAAATTTTTTTTAAGAAATTTTAACTTTAGGCTTAGTTATTGATGATTACGTGGAAAAATATCATGTTGATCAATGATACCCCGTTTTAAAATTGTTCTCAATTACGATTGAAACAAATGCACCAAGAATTAAACTTGTCCGGGTCCCAGTGCTACTTACATACAGTCAGTGAACGCTCCAATTGGTCAGTCGCCTTTTAACCAATATGGGCAAGGGTAGCAAAACCGGATTATGAACGTTCAAAAGTGGAGTTACTGACTGACTGGATATTGGTATTTAGACTAGTTTGATGTGGAATTAAACACCCCGGTCTGAGAGTTTTTCCGCCATCTCGTGGCACGGACGTAAGATTCAATTGCACGAACGAATCTTGTGTCTGTTCTGTGGAGTTCTTGGTGCTGCTAATGAAAATAGGTGACCTTTAACTAAAATAAATGGTAACCAGAAACCGAAGAGAAACGAACGATCAACAACGCCCAGCATCCGTTTCGGTTTGGTTTTAACTTGGCTTAGCTTGGCCTTTTGTACGCTATACGCAAATGAGGGATCTAAATTAATTTCTGATGACTTTAATGTTTTTAACTCTTTAGAGCACAGGAAACTGCTTCATTAATAGCAGTCGCTGCTGTAGAGAATCGAATGAGATCAGAACAGACGCCTTTTTTTCTGTCCGGTTTTGTTTTGATGGTTCGAATCAAATGCTTTCAACACTTTAATTTACTGGAACAGATAGCATGACCTTTATTCTTAAATCATCCAATGACAAAAGCATTTGATCCAGCCACACCTTGAGACCGTGCCAAAATGGAGCGTGAAAATTGTGAAAAATTCTTATTCTTTCCGTTCGCTTAAGATTCATTATTCCTTGACTGAACGTTTTAGGCTGAAAGCGCTATGAGATTTTTTATATAATTCTTCAAGTTTGATCTCGAATATATAAGCCTCCCAGGCAAAAGAAATCAAGACAATTTAATGGCTGGATGCAAGGATAAAGAAAATTAATGCGTAGCTATGTCTTATCAGTGGTTATGTTTCGGTCAAAAAACTATGATGGAAAATGAAATCCGTGAACAAAGACTTGATTTGCTTGATGAATCCCAATAATTCTCATACCAAATTTAACTTTGATCGTTTTTATAATTTTCGAGTCTATAGGGAACAGACAGACAGACAAACTAACATTTATTTAAAAAAAAAATAAGCATCGCGTTTTAGAGCACCTGTATCCGTGGTATACTCTTGGGTCTAATTTAAACCAGAGGTATGAAGTTTTCATCGAATCCCATGTAAAAGAGAAATCAAAAAGCAGAGGTATGAAGTATTCGATTGGAGCACGAGAAAAATACATTGACAGCACACTGAAGTGTGCGGAATTGTGCGCTGGAACGGGCGGAAATTCACCAGATGTGCAGCAAAATTCATTAGATGTGCGGCAGAATTCATCAAGTGTGCAGAAAATTCACCAGATGTGCGTTCCATCTTTTCCATTTCCCATTTACATGGGATTCGATGAATAGGAGTTCGCCTGTCAAAAAGATGGAACGGATGGAACGGATGGATGAACTTTTCTGCACACTTGATGAATTCTGCCGCACACTTGGTGAATTTTATTCACACTTGATGAATTCAGCCGCACATCTGATGAATTTTGCTGCACATCTAGTGAATTTCCGCCCGTTCCAGCGCACAATTCTGCACCAGCGTTGCCAGATTGTAAACCGCTCAAGTCCGTAGATTTGACAAAAATCGAAAAATGGACTGATTTCGGCCAAATAAAACTTGATGACCTTTTTTTTTTTTTTGGTCGTCAGGTAGAATTATCATTTACCCGCAGAATCCCTTGAATTTTTTCGATAATCCGTAGAAAATCCGTAGGAAATTCTGAAAACCCGTAGATTTCGAGCATCGATCCGTAGCTCCGTAGAAATGTCTAAAATCCGTAGAACTACGGAGAAATCCGTAGATCTGGCAAGGCTGTTCTGCACATTTCAGTGTGCTTTCAATGTGTTTTCCTCGCGTTCCTAATGAACATTTCATACTCTGGAATAGATTGCACGACCTACTCTTGCAGGGTTCATCCGATTTGCATGTAATCGTCTCTGTTGTGTTCGTATTCGCGCTGAGCAAAATACGATGAAGAGATAATTCCGAAAATGTTTTATTGGAATTTGATAATTAATTCATGGCACCCAATTTTCCAAATTCTGTTTTCATTTGGATCACCCATAGTAGGATGGTGCCAAAAGCACTAAAAGCTTACTGATGCTCAACAATCTAATCTTTATGTACAGGGTGACAAAAAAGTTCGGTCACACTTTTTTGGGGTCGCCTTTAGCCTACACGTTGCATCTCTCTGGTGCCTTCTATATGTTAAATGAAAGGGCTAACCTTGCTGCCGGCAGAGTTTCGTTTCTGTGCAGTTTGTTTACACTGAGTTGTGAGCCATGGCAGAGTTAAGGGCAGCTGTTATCGCTGCTCGGTTTGGCGCGCAGATGACGAGGGCTTTTTTCGGACAAGAAGCAGATCGTTTTGGAGCAAACAGTCAATCGCCAAAATGATCGAGTTTGGAGTGTGAGCCTCCAGCAAGCTCCTGCGGACAAGCTGAAAGTTTCCCGGTTTCAAAACAAGACGTCAGTCTTGCTTCCTGACAGATGGCACAGCATCCCTAAGCGCAAAGGTTGTTCAGGCGTTTTGTGAGAAAAACTTGACCGATTTCATTTCGAAAAATGAATGGCCTCCGTCGACTCCAGATCTGAATCCACTGGATTGTTTCGTGTGGGGATACATGATGTCGAAGCTGAACGACTATAAAATAGCAAATTTGGTGCAATTCAAGCGAGTTATCATGAAAATCTGGGACGAGATGCCGATGGAGCAGGTGCGCGCGCTTGCGACGACTTTCCGAGACGTCAGAAGCTGGTTCGTTCAGATAAAGGTGGTGTAATTCCGAGGTATCGTCTGTGTAGTATCTTTATGAGTTACTGAATAAAGTTATGAAAACCAGATTCAAATTTTCTTCTTATTTTTGAGATATTGAGGTTTTCCTGTGTGACCGGACTTTTTTATCACCCTGTAGGAAGTTTTGGCGGCCATTTTCATATAGCCAATGTACTCTACAAGTGAAATGGTTAGTTTTTTGGATGTGATTGTTCATCTTCTTATGTGGTGAAAAAAGCGCTATTATCTGGGAAAGGACATATTGTTGAAAATAGTCATTTTTGATTCAGCATTAAGGCATAAAGGCATTAAGGCATATTTTTGTTGACTAGTTCCTGAATTAAGCTTAAATTTGCTCGGTACTGCTCGAACCTTGAATTGAAAATTTGGAATTTAAATGCCCGGAAATTGCAAGGTTAAGATAAAATAGCCCACATTGCCTGGCCTGGATACGTGCGGAAAAAAGATGCAAAGAGAATGCTATTGCATTTCCGTCAGAGAAGATCCACAAGAATTTGTCGAAAATCTTTCTATCATGAGCTAAGTATCGTTATGACTTTTTAAACTTTGATATTTATCGAACTAGTGAAGCAATTCCAAATTTCTCTTATTTACGGAAATAGCTCTGTCTTTGTTTCCCGTCATTATAAAGACTTTCGTAGAGTATTAGTTGAATAGTTGAACTAGATTGTGAGAAATTTTCATGAAAAATTATAAACCGAGAGCGAAATGGCAGCTTGTCAAAATTGGAAGTGTGTGTGCAGCTTCACGCGATTTCATTCTTTTTTGAACGCAACTGTACATGTAACATTATTTTTATGAAATTCAAAGGCTCAACATGGTTTCCCGGGTCAGATAATTACATAAAATAGAAAAAAATTCTTAATTGTTTACAAATGTTTCGAAAAAAAAAAACGGAAATAATCTGGTTTTCGAGTTTGATACATAATTAAAAAGAGGAATATTTCAGAAGTAATTGGTTGAAATTTGTGTCTGTCTGTCTGTCTGTCTCCCCCTTACTATTTTCATATAATCATGAACTTATGAGGCAAAAGGAACCAATTGTGGCAACCCTTTCCTCTTTCCTGTGGGGGATAGCAAGAATGGAGTGGAAGACTGCCTTACATTTTTTTTGGAACTGGATAACTAATCCGTTCTATTGATTGGAAATAGGAAATTTCACAGAACGTTTTATTTCGAAATAGTATTTATGTAGATTCATTGTATTCCCAAAACTTCAAGAAAAATTTTCAAAATCCAAAAGTTTAAGGGTACTGTTTCAACTAGGCTCATGGATCCAGTTTCCCAAACATATCACGGTTGAGTAATTTTTCTGTCAATAAACTTGAACCAAACTGAACCCAACAGATACAATAAAACAAGGAAAATAAATGGCATCTTACCTATCAGATCGCTACCAACCGGTCACATCGAGAGGAGAGAAGAAAAAAACCAGTCAGAACTGTGCAAAAAGAGCAACGAAAGTGAAATAAGAATAAAAGTAAAATCCAGATCGAACAAACCAGTGTGAGTGCTCGGCTAAATTAACAGCCCCTGTCGGAAACGCCAACTTTTAAGAGGCTGCTGGGGGGGGGGGGATCTGGAATGAATGAAGTGTATTGGAAGGCGACTAAATTGTAAGAATCTTGGGCCTGGCTTTCCGATCATTTTTTTTAACTCCAGCTTCAGCTCCAATCTGATCCCCTGGCGTGGTGAAGTGGAAGTTAATGTACTCGCCTCGCCGCCGCTGCCGCTGAACAAAGTGGGGCGTAACAACTTTTCAAATGTGATCGTGCACTCTGCCGGGGTCTTGAAGTTGATATTTTTATTTTTTATTAATCGCTCAATCCATTGAGTGTTGAATCTTTGAGGGGAAGGGCCTCAAACATGGGCTCCGTGACATCACGCAGAATTTATTTTCAATTCGATTGTTGGGTTGATTCAATCATATATTTTTCGTTGGATCGTAGGGAAATATTCCACATTCCTGGAATAATCATTTTATCCAACCTACCCTTTCCTGGATTTCATATGAATAAAACACATGAATGTAGATTACGTTCCTGAATTTAAAACGAGAGTTTCAACTTCGACCGCGCTCTGTTGATTGTGCTTACGCCAACAAATAACCGGATTCAATTGCTGTCGTGTTGTTATTCGCGTTGGCAACATTTGTGGATTTGGAAGTAAAAGACAACGCGTCGCTTGTCGATTTGTGAATATGGCGCCTGTATAGACTTGTGCAGAAAACTTGCAACTTTCTGAATGTTTTGTTTAGATTTTTTTTTACCAATTTAGATTATTTGACTAAAATTATCAACTCATTAAGTCATATTGAAGTTTTCAGTTCAAAACCCATAAACATTCCATTTTTTATGGAAGCTCAAGAACAAAACTTCGAATCCGGATCTTCGAAACGTAACCAAGATATAGAAACCAAGATAAAACTCTATTTTACTTCTTGGAAAGGTACTATCATAAATCTATAATCCTTTACAAAAGAATTTTATTATCCATCCTCCATTTTATGCTACAAAGATACATCCCAGAATCGATTGAGATATCACGACACTCAATCAGCGTCAAAAATTCCACCCCTAAGCAACACTCCCCGGAACCGTCTTCGGCTTCATAAATTCATGAGATAACTTCCCCTGGATCGCCGAGCATCGCCATGCTAAGCCTCCGGCCAATCCTATGTATTTCGATCGAACCTTGTGTCAGAATCAGGCAGTCAGATTCAGAATAGTCAGCAGAGTGCTAGCTATTCAAATGTCCTGTCATACCCCTCTTTGATATCGTCGTACATAGAAGGGGCGTGCATCGAAAGGTGCCACAATTTCCGACAAGTCGTTCGCGATTATCTGCGCGAACAAGCGCAGACGCGTGTCGAACTGATTCAGTCAGCCCAACCCATCCAGAAGTCGTAAAAATCCCGCGTCGTATTGGCATCACGACTTGGGCTCCATGTCTATGGACGGACAAATGGGTAGTTTATAATTTAAGTTAATTCGATTTTTTTCCTACCTTCTACCAAAGATCAGACTATAGGAGAATTCCTTCTTTCATTGGCACCTCTAGCTGGAGGCTGCTGGGTGCTTGCATTCTTTTAGGTTTGACTGAGAGTCTACAGTATTTACAATATTTTTGCATAGAAAATTACAGTTTAAAACACATGATTAATAAAATAAATCTTTTCCCTCAACGGTTCCTGAAATTTATACCCGTTACAATCCTTATAGTGTTCATTCGACACTCCTGACAAAAACCAATATATCTCTCTTATTTCCCTACCCATTTTAACAAAATTTATAGCATTCGAAATCGTGTAATGTAACTCAAATATGTTTGTAAGAAACTCAACACTTCAATTTTCCGTTATTTGAAGTCAATGAAAAAAAAAATCTGAGAAAACATGCTTCGGAAAAGACTGTTGATCAAAAGAAATTCACATAATGTCCAAGAAAGCTGAAGTTAGAAGTTATACGTGGCACATAAGGATATATATTTTTGAAATTTTTTTTAAGAACATGGCCACAAAAAATGTAAAAAAGTGTTGTAAAAGTCTTACTTTTCAATCAATGAATCGTCAAAATTGATTATGTCACACCAGACGAATTTTGAAAAGAGGATTGGAAAGGAGATTTTTACAAACTTTTATTCAACTTTTCATTAACGCAAGATTTCCGTAATAAATTTATGTTCTCCAGAAAGGTTATTTTAAACCAATTCATTAGAGTCGGTATGGAATTGGCTTCCAGTGCAAAGTTGAATTTAATTGCACCTTACAAAATTCAACAAATATTCTGTGTTTTTTGTTTCGAAAATCTAAAGATGCAAAATTGTGCCAAATTATGTCAACTTCTCAATCCTCTTTTAATAAATTATCAGGTTTGACTTAAAAAAAATTGACGGGTCATTGATTGAATAGTACGGTTTTAACACCCCTTTTTAACATTTTTCCAAAACAACAAAATCCTTATATGCAACTTATAGCTTCTTATTGAAGGTTGCCAGAATTTTTTAGCGTGTACCCGGACCGAAAAAAACCAGGCTATTTTATCTGAAAGCCTGGCAAAATCCGAGCATTTGATTCCAAAATGTCAACCAAAAATCCGGGCAAATTTGGTCAAAATCCGGTAACTACTTAACACAAACCAAGAAAAAAACATGAAATTTTTTCTGTAGCTGTTTTTAAATCGTATTTTACGCTTTAAAAAAAAATCATTGTTATTTTTATAAAACTTGCTCAAAAAATTTCGTAAGACGCGAAAATAAAAATTTACACATTTTTTATTGTTTGTGTTGGCAAAAAAGTGAAAAAATCCGGGCAAAATCTGGGCAACCGTCCCGACCCGGACATTTGTCAAATTTTTAATTAAATGTTCGGGCAAACCCTGCTAAAACCGGGCAATCTTACAACCTTATTCTAACAAAATCTTGGACATTAAGTGAATTTTTTTTGAGCATTTCGTAGCTGATCTACAGTCTTCTCCCCAAAGTATGTTATTTAGGATTTTTCATTAAGATTTCGAGTAACGGAAAACTGAAGTGTCATATGAGAATAATGTCTGAGAAAAGTGTGCGAGTTGCAATACGAGATTTCCAAAGCTATAAATTTTGTTAAAATCGGTTGCGAATCAAGAGAGATATAGCGATTTTAAGCGAAGAGTGTCCAATTGACACTCAAGGTGTGACTAGGGAGTTTTTTCAGGATGCGTCCATAAAAAAGGTAATGAGGCAAAATTAAAGATTTCTAGAATTCATTGAGGGTCCCCGAAGTATTTTTTGTTATTTGGATGCACCCGATAAAGTTACAAGCCGCCAAACTTCCAATAAAACTCAGTACCGGATTAGATTTAAATCGATCTTGCTGACCCAGAAAGCCAATCCGGGTACACAAGTTCCCTAAATCCAAGCTTTTGCAGCTAAAGATGCAAAGGCGAATTAATTCTTCAAAAATGATTGGCATATGGTTAGGTTTACCAGACGTCCTACCAGACGTACTTTTTCGAACCTTGTCCTACCGTCCTACTTTGAACCCGAAATGTCCTACTGTTTTACGGTTAGGACCATTATCTTGTTTATCGAATTTTTAACTTTGCGTTTTTTATTATTTCGATCCATTTTCAACGAAATCCTTTTTGGCGTTTTTTTGGAAAAACGTCTTCACGATCGGTTTCTGCCAATGAAATTTAAGGCTCTTCTGGAAGAAATTAATAAACCATCGGAAGCGTGATAGAGGAGTTCTGCCAAGTCTTCAAGTCTACTTTAGATTAAATTCGCAAGTCGTTTGGCCCATTGAGTAATTTTAAGCCCTTCGATTGGCTGTCTTTGCTGGAAATTTTGTCTTTGCTTTCATATTCGAGCAGTTTGAGAACTGTGTGTAAATTTTAGCGAACAAAGGTATTGGAATCAACGATGTCCAACTGTATAACCAATTTTGTCGCCTAAATTCCGCAGGAACAAGATGATTTCAGGAACGAACTAACTCATGAAAAATGGAAATAATTTTTCTAATCAAATCAATTACCCGATCATCACTCCGAGCTGCTGACGATTTCTGAATATCTCTTCCATCATCAATACCTAGTGGACCAAGGAACGCGGAAAACTCCATATTGACGCAGTGAGAGCGATTATTTATCTTACTGCAAACAACAACATGCAAATTTCATGTTCAGAGTTTTATTCCTAATTTGTTGAAAAATGAAGAGTTTCTGGAAAAAATCGTCTCTTCTGAGAAGTATGCTACCGAACAAGAGTAACTTTTTTTTTTATAAAAATAAATACTAACGATAAAATATTAAATTTAATAAAACAGAATTACTTTAAAATGTAAAAAAAAATGTTTGTGAGCTTAATTTGTTGTGATATCATCTAACCTTAGTTAAAATTTGTGTAAAATCTTTTCTAAATAAATATCACAAGATAAAGCGTCCTACTTTTCGTCCTACTTCAGATTGAAAAAGGTCCTACTTATTTAAAGCGTTTTGAGCAAAATGTCCTACTCGCCGAAATTTTATTCTGGTAAGCATATATATGGTGAAATTATACATTTTTTCAAAAATTTTAAGCAGTTTTTTACACTGATAACATTTTGTATCGGCGCGGACCTTTGTCGATCTTTTTATATCGTTTTAATTTTAAATGATGTATAAAATTGCCTTTTATTCGCGCATAATTAAGACAAAGAATTTTAAATTTGAAAATAATTTTAGTCTGTAAAGGTTTTAAGAGGGCGAAGCGTTTGAAGCTCAAAACTTTCTTTGAACAGTTTTATTAATGAAGTTCAAGATTTTAAGAAAATTACTAAACAAATTGAATATAAAATGCTGGATTTGTTACTATGCTAAAAATATTTTTTGCAATAGGTGATGGGTAGTTTGATTCAGTTTAAATACCATACTTAGAGCGTTTGGGAAAAGATTATCAGCCATAATTGTAATAAATGCGGATTAAAAAAAATCGTTTTGTGATTTTCAAATTGAAGTGAAATATGCAAAAAGCCACCATATAAAAGCAGTCATTTCTGAAGAACATTTTCGAAAGTGTTACAGATTTATTAAAGTTCAACAACATTGCTTTAAAAAATGTTCATCAAATTCTGGATTTTTTCATCAAATTTAAGGTTATAGATCAATTATCC
This sequence comes from Uranotaenia lowii, assembly GCF_029784155.1. Lineage (NCBI taxonomy): Eukaryota > Metazoa > Arthropoda > Insecta > Diptera > Culicidae > Uranotaenia > Uranotaenia lowii. Next base: position 308,603,862 of record NC_073693.1, on the reverse strand, counting down.
ACCTTCAGAATGGCAGCTGCTCATTCCGGGGTTACTTTCATTATCAATAAACCCGGTTTTCATGTTTCATGAGTAACTTCTATTCATTAAAATCAGAACTTCTAGCGCACAGGATTGAGTACATATGTGACTTTTAATTACTTGGGTGTATAAACAACTTCAAGAACAATAGCATTAAGGCTAGATTTTTCAAATAATTAATTTTGGCGATGATTCAAAATAAAGAGTTTTTTTTTATTATAGACGAGCAGAAAATAAGAAAATTATTATAAACCATAATAAATTACCTAATTCATATAGCAACAAAATATTTCTGAGTCAGTTATCGTTGCAGTTTTCGTTCAAATTGCTTAATGGAAATTGAAAATTTTGTGTAAGTTTTCTATTTGCTCTTATTTTCAGCAAAATCGTTAACATTTAGTTTTTTTTTCAAATAAGCGTAATTCGCTTTAAGTTTTAAAAGGAGAAACAGAAATTATGTGCGTAGAAAAAGTACATTAGCCTCACATTAATTTAAAACAGTGATTATTCGAATGAACACATTTATGTTATTTTAGGGTACTTTTTTTTTTAATTTTCCCAACTGTGAGCGTAATTGACCCAATTGAAAGCAATATGCATCATACATAAATCCACGATACTAAACTAATTGAAAATTCAACTTCGTTTTTAACATTTCAAATGCCATTTTATGTAACTTCTTATCGATGCTCAAAATCTCAATGTTCTTAAATAGAGAGTTCTCTTGTTGTTTCGGACCGGGAATTCGAAGTACGTCCGCTGCAGCATATTGCCCATAAATTTCTTAAACGAAGTATGATTATTTTACAACAAAAAAATTTGGAAATTTAATTAGTAATACCTTTATTTTGGCGGTCAATTTTTCCAGAATAAAACTTCAACACCTCCTTTTTCCTTTATTGTTTTTTAGTCCTAAACCAAATGAAGATGTGTTCCTGTGAAATCTGGGACCAAATACGTCGGAACAGCTGTCAAGCAATTTGAAATTGCTTATTTAAAATTGAATTATATGAAAGTTGAATTTGAGCAAGATATCTTCAAAAAAGTTGCTGAAATGAACGATGATCTTTAACCTTAAACATATCATACTTTCTACCACACGTCAGGCAATTCAGAACAATTTTGTTTTTTAATTTGTAAATAAGCGCAAATCTGATCAAAATCTAGGCCAAAGCATTCAAGTGAAAAGTGAAAAAAAAATTATTTGAAATTTTCAGTTTTTTATTGAATGACTTTTGAATTGTTTGAAAATCGTTTTTGAACAAGGAGTTTAAAAATTTTAAAGATAAATTTGAGTTTTCTTTTTGATTTAGCAAATGATTTGAATGAACCCGGGCATAATCCGGAAAGTTTAAACCATATCAGGGGTTCCCGGCCAGATTTGACTTATCTCGAAATCTTTATCGGGTTTCTGAGCAAGCCTGGAAATATCATGAAAATGTAGAATAAACGAAATTCAAAGTATAAAGCTATCTACAGTGAAAGACACACTGATATATGTACAAGACTGAGTCGATTTGGGGCAATTTTTGAATTTCTCAAACCCTGGGGTCTTGAAAGCTTCATATTGGACCAAAACTCATCCATGATTTTTTGCAGAATTTTTGAGTAACGTTTACATGAGTAAACTTGAACTTATAGGTTTGTATGGGAAAATTGAATATTTTGTACTGAAAAATCAACAACATTTTTGTTTCTTATGTGGAACCGAGCCAGCTGATGGTTATGCCAATTTATAAATTTCTAATGAAAATTTTTCGCTGAACAACTTTGTTGAAGACCGTTTTTTCGTATCTTAAAGCTTAGTTCTTTTAGAAATGGGACAGTTACAAATGCCTGTATCTCAAAAACCATTCGTTTGAACGAAATACTTTCTATGAAGGAAAAGTAGGCAATGTTATGATATTTCATGTAAAAATTTGAAAAAAAATATTTACCGTTTTTTGTAAAAGAAATTTCTACTTTATTCTTGGTGTCTCCCATTGGCCGGCGCACACTTTTTTCTGTCATGGTATTGATCAGTTTCTCCAACTTATACTTTGTAAAATCTATTTTTTAGGTGGCTTCACCTTCCTTCTTCAATTTCTGATACTTTTTGGTCCAATACTTCTCTGGAAACTGGAAACTGGAAGCATTTTAGTGGATACAGTTGTTTCGAAATGAACAAATTTGGTTATTTTTTATCACATTTTTGAACGTTTTTTTTTTCGGTACCGGTTTTACAGCTTAAGAGCTTTGGAACTATCAAAAAATGGCTGTTTGAGGTTGGATTTCAATGAGTCATCACTAGGCAACACTTTCAGCTTATCGGAGAAAATTGTTTTGGACATTTCAGCGATCTACCCTTAGCTTTTTGTTTATTGAAAATTAAAAATGCTGGTATGAGACTTGCATTCCTTGATGATCCTTAACCGTTGTTGCCGATCATCTGCTTCACTCCAATGCTTGATTTGAACTTTGTGGACATTATTGACAGTGTTTGCATACTTATCCACCACATAAACTCAGTAATTCTTTGAATAATCAACGGTTTTTTCAGCTATCAATTTGATAATGACGAATTTTAAAGGAATCTGTGCAAAATTTTTTTTTTCTTTTTCTCAAGCATCGTACATATCTCAAAAACGCGTAAATTTTAAATTTTGAAAAAAATAGGTCGAATAGTACTTTTTACAGGCAACAAAATGCTGTTCAAATTTTTAATATCCAATAACTAGTTAACGAGCTATTAGCAAATGAAAGTGTCCCATTTCTAAAAGAACTAAGCTTTATTAGGCAAAAAAGTTATTAGCTGTTTAAGAAGGGTATCTCTTTTCGCATAAATAATCAATAAATTCAATTGACATCACTGCTGGGTGCCTAGCGCGGTATTGCATGACTACTTTTCATACAGTACTTCGCGAGGCTCCAACAGTGATGTCAATTAAATTTATTGTTTATCAATGCGAAAAGAGATACTCCTGTTTAACAGCTAATAACTTTTTTGCCTTATAAGATACGAAGTTAAGATCTTCAACAAGGTGTTCAGCGGAAAATTTCCTTTAGGAAATTTTTAAATTGGCACAAAAACCATCAGCTGTCTCTGCTCCACAGAAGAAACAAAAATGATGTTGATTTTTCAGTACAAAATATTCAATTTTCCCATACAAACCTAAAAGTTCAAAATTATTCATGTAAATATTACTCAAAAATTCTGCAAAAAATCATGGATGAGTTTTGGACCAATTTGAAACTTTCAAGACCCTAGGGCTTGAAAAATTCAAAAATGACCCCAAATCGACTCAGTCTAGTATGTACCTTACACAGTACATTTTATTTTGCTGAAAACCAGCAAAATTTTGCTGATTTTTACCGCTGGTTTTGCAGGGAAATTTCCACCAAACTAAATTGGTTGAAATCCAGTAATCTCAATTGCTGGAAACCAGGTATCTTGCTGGTATTGCTGGAAATCTTTTTTTTTTCAAAAAACAATCGTAAATTTTTGGTTTTTAAATTACATTTATAATTTCAATACAATACCCTCATGGTGCTCATATTTATAAAAATAAATTGGTTGTTCATTTTTCTTGAGCGACATTTATTTCAATTTATTAACAAAATAAAATAATATCTGCCAGTGGGTCGGCCGCTTTTCGCCAAGTCTTGGGCATCATCTGAAATTAGAAAATAAAAATTATCAGTTTCTTAAACGAAATACTTATCGCTTTAAAAAATTTTACCTTCGGTTGATCGCTGGAATATGGAAGGAAATTAAATTTGGTGACCGTTGCAGAATCGAAAAACAAACTTACACTTTTTGCACGCAACGAAAAATAACTAGCAATAACAAAAACAAATTCGAGTTTTACAGACCGATTGCTGGTTTTTCAGCAACGTAGATCAAGTGCTGGAAAAATCAGCAAGACGAAGAATTTTTGCTGATTTCCAGCGAAAATTGAATTCCTGGTTCCCAACATTTTTTTTGGCTGGAAATCGAGGTTAAAATTTACTGTGTAGATGTTTTACTGAAAACATAAGTTTTTGATGATTGTGTTTAATTTTTTCAACATAACTTTTGGATATTTTTTAAAGTTTCTCAAATAATTTGAAAAATTCGACAATTATTCGGCCTAACGGTTTTTGGACGGCATTCGGCCGGCCTAATATTCGCTACATCTCTACATATGAATATAACTTCATCTTCAATTTGGACAACACCTATTACAACAAGGATATTTCAAATCATATGTTTAAAAAATATCATAAAAATAAAGGTTTTCAGAAAAGCCAAATCACTTATCTTTCCATGCGATATGATTTTTTTCAAGTTCCAAAATAAGAACAATTTTATTAATAACATAAAAATTAAAAATTTTGAAGACACACATTGCTATTTCATTGCAATTTTACAGATGAAAAAAAAATATGGACAACAATTCTCTAAAAACTTGAAGTGTATGACCCAATATTTAAATTTTGCCTGAAAATGACTCAGAAAAAGCTATATTTTCCAATTCTGAAGAAATAAAGTAACTGTTTTTTTTTCCTTTTAAACATCTTCTTTAATCACACCGTGACTCAAATCAAACAGTTGAAAGAACGAAAGTCAAACTAAAGAACATGGAAATTGTATCACCCGTTGTATCCCAGATTTTCTTAATTTTTTCGATCCAAAATAACACAACTTTCGATTTCGTGCAAAATAGATCGTATACAAGTTTATTGCATGAGAGATTTCGTAAATTTGTTCCAAGTCATTGAAAATTTGGATTATCTTCTATTATCCCCTCCCCTGACATAAGGAGGATTTTATATTTGCTAAGAACTGGTTAAAGTCTTAGTTATTGGCCCTTATCCCCGAACGGCTGATCTGAAGGGCTGAAGCTGTTCAAGTAAAAAGAAAAAAAGAAGAGGAAGTTTGACTAAATCACAGAAAAAATTAATAAGTTCATCCAAACTCCAAATATCACAGATCAAAGATTTTAGAAAAGTACAAGGATTTTCTCATTACATTTCGATTGTTTTGAATTCCTTCAAGTAAATGTGAAAACCCGATTTTTATGTGTTTCTGTCCTACTCGAATTTCATAGCAATCGTTTTCGTCACCGTTGAACCGAAAAATAATTCAATTGATATTCATTCAATCAAACGAGCCATGCATAGAGATGAAAAGCTAGTTAATTTCCAAAGTCGAAAACTTTAATTTGTTGTCGGTATTTTCGGTAGGTAGGTATCAACAACTTTCGACCCCACCATATCGACATCGCCTAATTTCGTAAGCAAATGAGAATTCCAAAATGCCGTTGCTGTCACCGATTTGTTTCTTTTTAGCTGCGTAACTTCACGATCGACTCATATATACACACAGACACAATTTGTATGTAAAAGCTAGTATGCATTAGTAGTCACCAAATATGTCGCAATCGAAAGTTAACGAAGATCCATTAAAATCAAGCCACTTGCTCAACTCACTGCGTCAGCCTAAATTTCACTCATTGTTTTTTTTTTGTTTCCTAAGCGTGTTCCATTTGTGTGGTTTTAAGTTTGCTTTTTTGTGTTTTTGTTTTTACCTACTAACCTTTGCGCTGCGCCACGGAACCGGAACCGGAAACTCACATCGTCACATCACAGACACCGAGAAGTCCGGAAAATATTTTCGAGATATCGCCGAGGCCCTTCTCGGCAACTCCGCAGCCAAACTCTGGGTTTCAGTATTCCCGGGGAGCTCCACCCTTCAGGGGAGACTTTTTTGGAGGAACTGGAATTAGTGCAACGAGGACGTTTGGAGCTCCAGCTATTGGAGCGCCGGCAGGTCCAAGTTCCGGTGCTGGAACCGGAAGCAGTAGTTCCAGTAGTAACCCGAGCGGAAGCAACTATCGGCAGTCTCAGAGGAAGAGTCCTTTCAGCAGTAGCCCAGTGGGGGCAAGTTTGACCAGTGGCGGAGAATCGCAACAGGTTTCCACCGAAGCAACTCCGAAGGTAAGTTCTGCTTTTTGTGCTATTTTCGTGAGTTTGATATTTTTCTTGATTTGTTGAGTAGATTGAGCTTTGAGTAACATAACACAAATAATGAACGATGATGACATATCTTCTAGGAGATGGAATTCCAAAAGAGTCTTAATTTTTCAAAAAGCTTGGTTACCCTGACTTTGCTCGAATATTTTAATTTTGAAAAAAAATTTGAAAACAATATTTGAAGATTTTTTTTTATGTTTATTGGATTTCTGGTTTTGGACAGGAAAATTTTGGGATGATATTTTTAATATTCGCCAATGTTAGCAGCTTTTCAAATATAATTGCCCGAATTCGTTCGCCACGAGTTCGTCTGGGAAAGAAAATGACAAAAGTATATTAAAATATTTGACTAATGAAAATTTCTGGTTTTTAGATTTTTAATAAAAATTTTTGTCATTCAAACTTTGATTAGAAAACCACACAACACGCAAATTGCGTAGCAGATCAGCATATATTCACTCAAACCTACATAGTGTACAATATCGAATTTCTTGATTACCCTAAATTGAAAACGACCTTAAAAGGAGATATGTACTGAAAAACACAGTCCATATGGACCTTTGTTTTCTGAATTTTTGTTTTTATCATGTTAATTTGTAATCATTTTTTTTCTCTTGGATGTAATTTGAATTGCTTCTTCTTTTGTTTTTACTGAACAATACAGATACAATACAGATAAAATATCTATCATTTATGATATTTTATCTGTATTCCGGATCAAAATTAAGATATTCACTTTCTGAATCCCTAATAAAAAAACATCTTCAGGGTTAAGCTGATTTGGGATTTGAATATTTCAGTTAAGTTTTAGAACACGGATTTCAAACTAATGTTTGATTTTGAATTTAGATTTCAAAAACTATGAAGAACTTTTTATTGCGTTCATGGAACTAAAAATATAATAACCCAACAAGAAGAACTCAGAAAAAACTTTTATGCAAGGTTGGGGAGAATTCAAAAAATACAATCGGTAAAAAAAACTCGAAAACCCAATGCTGTAAGGTTTAAAGGATAATTCTCAAATAAAAACAATCATACTTTCATTGTAATTTGTTGTTAAAAAGCTAACTAATTTTTGTGCAAATAAAATCACTTGCACTCTTCTGATCCCAAAAATATCACTTGCACCCTTTTGAAATCAGACATTTCAAGTTTTTGATTAGGTCGTTTTTAAATTTCAAAAGTAGAAGTAGAAAATAAAATTGGTTCAGGACAGTCGCACCGATCTTGTAAGACTTCCCCCTTGATAATCTCAGCTTCAATCAATTTCACTGTTATAAAAATTTACCGTGTGATTTTCAACGGAGTATTCCAGATTTCTATTGATCTAAAGTAGGGTGAGTGCTCCTAGTTTGGACCTTAACCCTATTTTAGACCTAAATTGCCGAAAATTGTAAATAATTCATTTCGCTATCATTTGATAAAGTTTCTAGTAAGCACACAATGAACTGTTAATCTTTATAAATCCTACCATACCACTTTTTGCCATAAAAAGTCTTTCTGAGAAATGTTCACGTTTTTTTAAATGTACCTCCTGATCAGTGGTAATTCAGTCAGCTAAATTAGTGGTGTTTTCAAAAAATTGAATGAATGAAGAAAAATCACGTTTTTTACTGTACAAGACAAAGTTGAAAGGGAAATTACTTTCACTGTGTAGAATATTAACCATACGATCTATTTTTCCAAGAATAAATGAAAATTAATGGAAAACCATTAGGGTTTGTGATATAGCTCGGTTGACAAGTCAGTTGTTTCCTGAGCCGATGTTCGTGAGGTCGAGCTTGTTCGATAACACTAGAGTGGACTGAAAACACTCTTTCGAAATTCACTTTAACGGACAGTCTGGCACCAAACTAGACACTTCCACCCCTTTCCGACGCTGGGAGAGCAATTTTGTTTTACCCGATGGTGGATTTTCGGATCGTTTAAAAACGCGAACTACTTTGTGTGGTGGTTGGAGTAAACATCGATCACAGTTGTATCGGATTAGTTTTTAAATGACTGCTCGTCAACTGCATCGTTGATGTAGGTCGCGAATGACATATAGATGTTAAAACATCTATCACCAATACAGAAAAAAAGGCGAAGGATATCAAAACAAAACAACGCCATGTTGATGCGTGAAATGCGCATTAGATTGGTTCATCTATTCCATTCAAGTTTTTAATTAGCAAAAAAAATTTTTTTTTGGAAATTTATGCTTTTTCGTTTTAAAAATTTGTTGTTGTCTAAAGTTGCAAAAAAGGCAGCCAAATGCAAGTTTTTGAGTTCAAATTCTTTGGGAGTTGGCGTACAGTATTTCAACCAAAATTCGACTTTTCGTTTTTTTTTATTCAAACACGCAATATGTCAAACACGATAAAACAACTTTTGCTGGAAATTCCAAAGATTTTATTTTATAAAAATAAAAAAAAAACTTGTGTCGTTTCTTAAAGCATTTATGCAAGGAATCAAAATGCAAGCGAGGTGGATTAAATGGAATTTTGAACAAATCTTCGCAAACAAAAATTTACATATTTACCAACTTCAAGTTTTTATCCAAATTTAAATTGAAATCCAAACCAGAAAACTCATGATTCTAATTTCAAAATATGTATGAACCATTCATCAAAATTTTCATTTCATTTTGTCCTTCTACGGATATTCTTTGCATTGTTGTCCCATGCATCGTGAAAATTTTATAGAACTCGAGGCTGGAGAAGTTTTTGTTTTAGTTTTCAAGGATCTCTCAGTACCTTAAGGCAGAGCAAAGTCGTATGTGAGATATTGAAGTTATTCAAAAAGTTAAATTTTCATATAATTGTTGTTTCTCATGTTTCAAATAAAATATTTGAAAATCGCTCAACGTCGTTTGATAATAGATAAAAATTAACTATATATTAAAAATATAAAATTTTATATAACGTTAGAAATGTGTAAAGTTGGAGATTTCTGTGTGCGCACTACAATTTTTATAGAATTTTGCACGGTACTGCTAAAAAGCCATCAGTTTTTTTGTTTATTAAAAACCCTGCGTTATAAGCAATGCTTATCTAATATCAAAGATATTCTATTCTATCAAGATACCCGGCTGAATAGTTTTTCGAACAAGTAGTCTGGGACATCAACTCTTTGTTTACGGTGCTGCCACCAGCGAAAAAGTCTTCAAGCTTTCAACTTGTATTCAAGCTTGCAAACACCAAAAACCAAACAACCAAGGTGTGAATATATAGAAGGTGACACCGTATCGAATTCCCGAATCATGTTGGTTTTGGAACTGTGAATTTTATGGAGTTTGTTTAAAAATCCCTAGGATCTGTTTAGTTTAAGGCCGATATTCATAGAATCTCAAATTCAAAAAGTAATACGGTCAGACAAGCGACCATCAGAGCGAAACTAACTAATTTTGAATTATTGTCATGTTTTTAAAGCAGTCATTGGTCATAGCATAGACCGCAGAATTCATAATTATTAGACTTGATCGAATTGACCCAATTGTTGCAGACATGTTTGCCAGTATATGAAATTTGTGGTGGTTTCAAAAGGCATTTTTCTGGAGCAATTTTGCAAAACAAAAATGTAAGATTCGAAGAAGTCATTTTTATTTAAACTAAATTTTCAATTTTTTGTTTATCGGAGTTTCGCCATGAAACGTATCCCTCCTTCGTCGGGGCGGCTCCTCAGAAGTAGCCCCAATCTCGACCGGTCACGGCTGCTGCAGCTGATGTTGGATTTTTTTATTGGGTCGACTTTGCTCGTTGTCCCGGTTTAGCCCGCCAGGCACTAGTCAGCTCCGCATCATGGCATCATTCCGAATAGCCAACTTTAGTTGACAAATGATGATTGTTAAGTTATGTGGTTCCGTACGGCGTTTCCGATCAAGCATCGCTTCACCCGGCAGGGCACCGGCCGGCGACGGCATGTAGGTTTCCGAGAACTTGAAAGAATGATGTCCGTGAGCAAATACATTCGGAAGCAGTCCTGCATTTGGAACGATGTTCCAGGAAAGGGTCGTCGTCACGTTCTGGTGGTTCCTGAAAAACAAAATTAAATTTTCCGATCATAAACCAATTTTTTTATTTAAAGTTCAAATTTCACCTGAACCATTGCATCGTCCCAGAAGTAGTACCTGGTGATCATGTTCTTGAAGTCCAGCAGAGCGTTTTCGCCTCGCAGGATGATTTTGTCCCACAGGACCACCTGATTGAGCTCCTTCTGTTCCGTCTGGGACTCGGCCGTCAGATACATGAATAGCTGCTTCAGATCTAATCAATGATCTGCCAGAAGGGAATGCGCTGATCTGCCAAATCTAATCGAAAGTCGAATCACTCCCACACGAAGAAACGAATCACGACACGGAGCTTTCATCGGTTGTGGTGTAAACAAAAAATCCAAAGCATGCTGTTAAAATTTTCTAATTAATGGTTAAAGTCTTATTCGTCAATATTATTTTGGCGCTAGTGTTTTGTCCCAAAAATTTCTCAGAAGCCGATAGTACCTGCTAATATGTACATTAGACCGCTGCAGGCTTTGTATGGAAATTTCAAATTCTCAAAATTTTTCATCTCCCATAACTTTTTTTGGTTACCCAGCTAACATTAAATCGTAATAGAAATGATAATCCAAATCGATTAGTAACACATTTTCGATAACCGTCGTAAACAAGTTGGTATTGAGTGAATTTCCATCATTCATTTACGACATGCTTTGCTCAAAAATAGTTGAATCGGATAGCAGTTTAGTCAATTCGTAAATATGTCTCCAAAAAGTTGAGAATATGCTAATTCGACATTAACGATTTGAGTGAACTGATTTACGATAAATGGGCGGTTCTTCAATTGACACTCTCTCCTGTCTCTTCCTTTGACCGGTTCGTAAAAAGAAAATCTCACCTATAGAGCTATAGCGTGTATCATACCAACTGATGAGTTGGCATCGTGGTAGGATATCGGGCAGCGAACTCGGAGGACTGGAGTTCAAGTCTCGGTCGGGAATATTTTTTTTCTTTTATATTGCTTTTTGTGGGAAAATCGAATCGTTGGAATCTTGTCATTGTAGATATATCGCCTCCACTTTTGTAGCTATATGCTATTTTGGTAAGTTTAATACAATCTTTTCCTCTGGTATATTAGTTTGAATAATTCTGTTGTTCCTGCGTTATACCTTCATAAATGTTTGCTGGGTATTTTTGTTGCCAAAAATAGCAATAAAATTTTGTAAGCGATCAATTCAGTCCTGAACTAGCGCAACGAGTTTTAATTTAATAATTGTTTGGAAATTTGTATGGGAAAACAAATATTTTCTTTCAAAAATCGCCAGAGATGTACTGAAAGTTACAAAAACAATTTAACTATATCTAGCGTAACATTTCAAAAGGGCGAAACTAGCAGTTTGCTCGAAACGAGAAAAATGCGTTTGAAAATTCGGAACACCTTTTCAAATCCTATTTAAAAAATCGACCACTTTTTGTTTAACAACATTAAAAAATATGCATTATATTCCCTTATTGTTCGATGGTTATCAAGAACTTTAACTTTTTTCGCTTAATTTCAAAGATTTTCGAGTTTCGCCCTTTTATTGTTTTCGATTCCAGTTACGCTTGCAAGTTTCGCCCAATTGATCGGCCGTTTTTGTTTTGGTTTTGAAGTTTCGCCTATTCGTCCTACACGCAAAAACTAATTAAGCCGTTTTGTCACACACGGTCAACTCAGTTACGCCTATTGGCCCTACACGAATAGAAAAATTCACTCCATTTTGAATAGGCGTAACTCACGTTCCAACGAAAATGCATCAACAGGAAGTTTTGCCCAATTGAATTTTATCAATTTTTTGAAAGTTTTAAGTAATTTTAAAATGAAACCGCGTTTAATAGGTAAAGTGCAACCGCGTGCATCCGGAATGATCGTTAACTCGATTTGTTTACATTTGGCAGTTTCGCCCTTTTTAAATGTTACGCTAGATATATGAAAAATATTCCTTGATTCTTACAGCACTATTCATGTGAACAAAGCACATCCCTAACTTGTACTCCAGAAAAGTTATTCGATGTTATACATTTTTTTTTAAAAATTATTCATTTTAATTTTTGCGTTTTTGTATGCTTACAGCTTTCAATGTGCAACCGCAGGATGGTAATAAAAAATATCAAAAAAGTGCTTTGCATTGCCAGAGAATTAATTGATTTATATAATCTTTGCAAAAACAATTCATGCAATCTTTAACAGCTTAAGCCAGCAAAATCTGCAATTTTGAAATACTTTTCAATGGATTCAGATTTTCTATTTTGAAATGGTTATAACTTCTTTCATGAAATTCTTAGCTGCTTTTTAAGTTTGCAAAAAATAAAGCTTAGAAATAGTCAAAACCAAAAATCAAAGACCAGGTATCAGGTATCAGGTATCAGAATGGGGGTAGGCTTATAGCGGCACATTATCCAAACATACGGGAAAATTGTGCCTAGCCTTTTTTTTTATCCAATATTTCATCATTTACCTGAGAAACCTGAAAAACCTATAAAAGGAAGAAATAAATTCAATCTATTTAAGATGGCATAAAGCCTTTCCACTAGGGATTATTAGCATTAAAGCTCTTTTCTACATTCGGTAAGGAATGATAGAATGTTTTTAAGTTTAATTTCTTAAACTCAGATTCGCTTAAAGCGTGAGATCCCAGAGTACGAAAACGTAGTCTGGCAAATGGGGGACAGTTACATATAAGATGGAAGGGATCTTCCACATCTGATTCACAACTACCACATACTGGAGATTCAGCACGCTGAATGTTGTGCATGTGATAGTTGAGTTTACAATGACCGGAGAGTGCTCTGATCAAGATGCTGCAATGAGATTTATTTAAAGTTAATAAGTAACTCGATATGATTGGAGATGGTTTTTCTAAAAATAATTTAGTTTGACGACAAGTGTCCAACTCTTCCCAGTATCGTACATGCTGGTTAGAGGACCAAGTTTGAATTTGGTTTCTGAACCAACATGGCGATATTGGGACAGCCGGCTCTGGTCCGTAAAATTCCTTTTCCGACCCAGCTCTAGCGAGTTCGTCGGCGCATTCGTTTCCAAAAATTCCCTTATGTCCGGGTACCCATAGAAGGTTTAATCCATTGCCTTCAGCAAGTTCTTCGATTGCTTTCCGGCATGCGATTACCAGTTTTGATCTAGAACTGGAAGCACTGAGTGATTTGATAGCTGCTTGGCTATCTGAACAGAAGTAAATTGTTCTGAACATAATCTTCTTTTGAAGTGCAATTTGCACTCCATACATAATAGCATATAGCTCAGCCTGAAAGACTGTACAATATTTTCCTAGAGGTTGAGCATGTTCTATGTTCAACTCGTGACAGTAAATTCCTGCACCTGCACGGCCGTTTGATAATGAACCGTCAGTATAGAATACAATATGAGAGGACATTTGGTCCTCTACGAAACCTGATAACCATTCTTGAGGAGAAGGAAATTTGACTTTAAACCCCATGTAGGGAAAACTACTCGAGAGTGTTAAATCGTTTGGCGCTAGATTAAACTTGTTTAATCTAACTAATTCAGGCCACACATTTGTATGAGTCGATGATCTTTCGATATTTCCTGACAGCCAGAGACCAACTGCCTGTAGGCGAAAAGCACATGAGAAGGCTTCCTGTTTTAGGAACAAGTGTAGAGGTTTGATAGAAAACAGAGCCTCTAGTGCTGCAGTAGGAGTTGTAGTGAACGATCCGGACATCCCCAAAAGACACATTCTTTGAAGGTGATTTAGTTTAGTCCGAACTGTTGAAACTTCTCCTTTCTGCCACCACACTAGACACCCATAGGCCAGAATTGGTCTTACTATTGTGGAGTAAATCCAGTGAATATGTTTGGGTTTGAGTCCCCAGCTTTTTCCGATTGCACGGCGGCATTGTCCGAAGGCTGATTCTGAATTCGATGTGATCAGACCAGTTTAATTTGGAGTCAAGAATGACACCCAAATATTTAACTTGATTAGACACGGTGATTTCGGAACCATAAAACAGCAGAGGGCGCACCCCGCGGGTGATACGTTTTTTAGTAAATAAAACAATATTAGTTTTTAGAGGATTAACTGAAAGTTCTACATGAGAACACCATCGTTCAACAGAGCGCAGAGCTTGCTGCATTATATCAAATAATGTGCTTATGCACAAACCTCTTACCAGCAGAAGATAATCATCTGCGAATCCATAGGTTGGTATTCCACGGTCATTGAGTTTTCTCAACAAACCGTCTGCAACTAGGTTCCACAAAAGAGGTGATAGTACACCTCCCTGTGGGCAACCACGTGTGCTAACTTTTGTAATTGAAGCCTGTCTTAGAGACGAATGAAGATTCCTGTTACTTAGCATTGCGCTAATCCAGTTAGTTATAACACTAGGCACTCCATGAAGTAGTGCCGCATCCATTATTGATGTAAACGATACATTATCAAATGCTCCTTCTATGTCTAGAAATGCTCCTAGACATGATTCTTTCTGTGAAAAAGTATTTTCAATATTATGTACTACGTTGTGCAGAAGAGTTAATGTTGATTTTCCTGTTTGGTATGCATGTTGTGTCGCATCAAGCGGATGTTGGACAAGGCATTCTTGCCTGATATGATGATCAATTAAACGTTCAAGTGCTTTTAATAGAAATGAACTTAGACTAATAGGACGATCGTCCCCCTTTAGGGATGAATTTCACGGCTACCTGCCGCCAAAGTTTAGGAATATATCCATGAGCAAAACTGCTTATCATTATTTTTCTTAATATGTGTTTGAAATGATCGAAACCTTTTTGAAGCAAAACTGGAAATAAACCGTCACTTCCAGGAGATTTGTATTGAGCAAAACCATCGATTGCCCATTTGATCGATTCTGTAGTAACTATTTTCCGAGCAAAATGCAAGGAATCTAGACTTCCAGAAAAGAACTCAGGCTCTATCGATGAATCTTGATCAACACATCCTGGAAAGTGAGTATTGAATAGACAACTCAATGTTTCTTCGTCGTTTGATGTATAATCACCACTAGGTGTTTTAAGGTATGAAACCTGATAATCTTTTGATTTGGCTAAGACTTTATTTAACCTACTTGCTTCGTGCAAGCTTGAAATGTTTGTGCAGTAGTTCTGCCAACTTGAGCGTTCGGCAGCTCTTGTTGCTTTCCGGTAAGCTCTGCGAGCCAACTTGAAGGCATCAAAACCTTCCGTGCGCCTTCGGTTCCAAGAGCGTCTGCAGTTTTTTCGTAATTTACTGAGATTTGAGTTCCACCATGGTGTACTGTTTTTGTTGAATTTCAACGTTCGTACGGGACACGCTTCTTCATAAGAATTTAAAATAATTTCGGTGGTTTTTGCAACCACTTCATCCAACTCAGAAGGAGTAGTAATTTCAGGTGTAAATCCATGAAATTTAATAGCAATATGCTCCAAATATAGGTCCCAATTAGTTGTTCTTGGGTTTCTGAATGTAATTGTTTGTAAAAACTCAACTGAGTGTTCAAAATAGATAAACCTGTGGTCATAAATCGATTCTTCGTTAGGCACATGCCAATTTGAAATTTCCTGAGAAATTGTTCTAGAACAAAGCGTGATGTCAATCACCTCTTCTCTGTCACACCTAACAAAAGTTGGTTTATTCCCTACATTAAGAATTTCTAAATCAGTGCTGCTTAAATATTCCATTAAATTTAAGCCTCTCAGATTGATATCTGAGCTACCCCATACAAAATGATGGGCATTGGCTTCACAGCCAATTACAAGAGGTATATTTTGTGATTCCCAGAATGAAATGACAATTTTAAATCATCCGTAGGGGATGATTGTTCATATGGTGAGTATGCTGAACAGTAGACGTATTTTCTATCAGGCAGCGAAACCTGAACGACGCAAATATCTCTTGTTGTTAGATTGGGTATAAGTGTTGCATTTAAAGAATTGTTTATCAATATACATGCACGAGGCATTATTCGGGCATTAGTCATTCCAATTACACTGAACACAGTAAAGTTTGGTTTGAGCAAATTCCCTAAGTAGAAAGTTCCATTTCGGAAATAGGGTTCTTGGACCAAGGCGATTGATGCAGTTCCATTAAGGATTAAACGACATAAGTTCAGTGTAGCGGTTCTTTTGTGCTGCAGATTTATCTGTGCAATCTTAATAGAAAGCATTTCTATCAAAGAATTCCACACATATTTCCATCACACACAAGAACCTCTGCACCTTCATATCGACGCATGAAGCGGGGTATCCCATACAGGATGAAAATTTTAAAATCGTGTGTATAATCTGAATCCCACGAGTTGCCAGGAAAAATACGGCCCTTTGCACCAGTGCCTGGCTATAGTGCAGACCTTAACAACGTTCTGCTTAAGATAGGATTATTATACACCCTCCTACCCCCACTTTGGGGCCCGCAGGCACAGAACCACCTAGAAGCGGGTGTTTACAAAATTTAGGAGAATACAACTCGTGCATGCGCATTAATAGCAATAAGCACAATCGGTGAATCCTCCCTGAAGAAACTTGGCTTGGAACCAAGCCAAGGTTCCCCCCTCCCAATGTGAAAGTCGCATTTGAAGAATGACTAACGCATATGGGAAGTACTGGATAAGTCGCCTTTTACGACGTGGACCAGTATCCCAGTGGTAGTATTCTATAGGCCGCCACCACACAGCCAATGTAACCGCAGGATGGTAATAAAAAATATCAAAAAAGTGCTTTGCATTGCCAGAGAATTAATTGATTTATATAATCTTTGCAAAAACAATTCATGCAATCTTTAACAGCTTAAGCCAGCAAAATCTGCAATTTTGAAATACTTTTCAATGGATTCAGATTTTCTATTTTGAAATGGTTATAACTTCTTTCATGAAATTCTTAGCTGCTTTTTAAGTTTGCAAAAAATAAAGCTTAAGAATAGTCAAAACCAAAAATCAAAGACCAACTTCATTCCAAGCAGATTTAAATTTTGTGGATGATTTAATGTGCAAAAATTTCTTCTTGTATTCAAATTTCCATACAAAATTCAAACGCGTTGCGTTAACTCAGGAATCAACCAAATCATCTCAATTTTTACACTGAAGCTTGGAGACCCAAAAGACATCGAAAAAACATATGGGAGCAAAATGTACATAGGTTTTTTGCAGCGCATCAAGTTCTTAAATTCAATGAGGTCAAAAAAACCAACAAAATTACTTAGAAATAAATAATGTTCAAACTCTATGAGTCTAACTAAGGTTGGAAAAATATATTAAAAAATACACCGGTTTGATGCCAATGCTTGCAAATCGGTTTCCTATTCGTCGTCGCTAATTTACAACGAATTATGGGGGCCGAGCGATTTGATTTCAATCAAAAATAGATAAGGTTATATAAATTTGATTAGTTTGAAAACATTTTCCTAATTTTATTTTAACCATTTTCTGTTGATTTTTATGGTTTTGATGGGTCAAAACATTGCCAGAAAAAGCTAAAACAAAGACACACGTGGAATTTTTATCCTTAAAACCTGGCGAAATTGTCGACCAAAGATCCGGGCAATATCCGAGCAAACTTGGTTACAACCCAAGAAATATTTACTTTACAAAAATCAACATAAAAAAAACAACTTTGAATATTTTGTTTTTATCAACACTCGTTTTAAATCATACTTCATAGGCTTCATTATTTCAAAACCTATATCATTATTTTTTATCAAACACATCAATGAAAATGTTTCATAATACAGTAAGTTTTAACTTAGTATGATTTGGCAAATAATGGGAATAAATCCGTGCAAACCCGGGCTTTTATCAATGAAATCCGGGCAAACGATCCAAACCAGACTTCTCTCAACTCTGGTGTTAAATATCCGGGTAAACCCAGATAAAACCGGTGCAAGTTGGCAACCTTAGGCATTACGCAACTTTATTTTTGAGTTTATAATGTTTTGTTCTTAAAAATACTACGCAAATAGTAATTCTACTAACTATGTGATGATTTTGGTTGTTCATAGTAATTTCTACTATGTTTCAGTAGTGTTGTCAATGACAGGATGAGTTTTGTTTTACTTCGTGCATTATTAAATGCATGATAAAACAAGTATGTTTTATGATAGACATTAGTATGCATGAGGAGCTTGATTTGAATATTAAAATTACTAAATACCTCTCATATATTTTGTAGAAACTATTATGGAGGCTTTTATTCCATGCATTTTTCACAAATATTACTTTTATTCACTTGTTTAAAATTACACTATTACTTAAGAAATACTAGAAGATCTCAACACATAAGTGAACTCACACAGAGAATTTAAAAAATTATCAATTTGGAAGAAGATATAAATTTAGTGTTGTTTACTTACGGTTCTGATAAATAAAGTTTCAAGTCTTCTGAATTAATTTTTCCAACTTCAACCTGCAATACAAAACAACAAAACTTTTATAATTTAATTTGTTCTAAAAATAGGAATATTCACCGAGTTATATCACAATAAACTCCTCTAAAACTAAACCATAGTAAAATTATTATAACAGACAGTGAAATATACAACACACATTCATAATTTTGATTGAAAATTGTTCTGTTTTAAAATGTATCATGCGCGTAGTATTTTATTTATATGAATGCCTGCCACAGAGTCGAAAATACTATGTGGACGCTAGTTTTAATTGAAATTATGATGAAATTATCATGACCATAGTATTTTTGACAACAAAAACTGTGGGTTGTTGAAAATTATCAGGCGCATAGTAATTACAATAATGTATCATGAGAATTTTTATCAAATTATTGCAATACTATACCGTGGTTGAAAATATTAATACGCTGAAATAGTAAAATTATCATAAATGACAACGTTTTAGAAAAAGCCACGCAATTTTTTTCCGTGTGAGTATGCCTACGTCTTTCAATTTGGCTGAGTATGTCAATCAGATAGAGATTTCAAAATCAAATATCGCAAAAAATGGTTTGAAATGTGACAAATTTGTGATGGAAAATAGTTCCTCACGAGTAAGTTTATCTTGTGAAATAGTCAATTAAAGTGGAAGGTGGGTTTTTCGCTCTAAATCTTGCCATTCATGAATCAAGACGAATCAAAGGGTTACGACGGAAATGGGATCATTTCCCTAGTAGGAAAATGACATTTTTTTAATTCTTTGAGCAAAATCAGAATTTTGTCTTAATTTCCTAAACCAAATTTAAAAAGTATTGAAAAGAGATGTCTTTGAATCCGTTTTTATTTCAATAAATATTGCGAAAATATATTTTCTTTGGTTTTTACACTTTCACTAAACGGTCTTCTTTGAAATTTGATGGCGATTTAATTTAGGTTGAATTTTTGTAAGTAGCTATATTCATAGTTATTTCTTAAGATATTAAAATGTTCAGCTTTAAAAAAATATAAAAAAATATGAGTTCTAAGTGAGACGAGTTTATTGATATACTTTATTCCATCTTCCCAATGTTGAATGAAATCGCTCATGCATCTCATACACGACAGACGTTTTATCGCCTTCAATGGAACTTAACGATCTTCTGAAGCAGCCAACTCTATTTGCTTTCCCCACAAAGAAAATTATCTTTCTAGGTCAATCTATTAGAAGGTGTGTAATTTTTCACCGGACAACTCTATCAGCGCCATAAAAGTGACAATGATTTGCAGCTAGTGAAGGTAACTAAATAGACAGCTAGCTAGTTCTGCCTTCACGAAAGCCCTAAGCTAGCTCTCACCTCTCTATCTTTAATTGTAAAAGTCCCAACGATATGTTTGCACGGAAAAGTACTTTGCCGATTCATTTCTGGACAGCTGCGTGGCCCTCAAGCTCGGTTTCGAGAAAGTGAAGAATTAAATTGAAAAGCAAACTAGAACAGAACCACCTTCGCATACGAAATTCGAATTGAGCTCGGGATAGGCTAGCTAGAAGGAACGAATCAACGTTCACTTATTCGGTGTCAATTTATCTCCTCGCTTCTCCCTCTTTCCTCAACCGGGATCAGATTGACGCAGTTTATTGCGTGACCAATCAGTCTTTCAGTCAGTCAGTTTCGTTCTTTTACAGTTGATTGGCACACTTCTCTTCAATCGATCGGAGTCTTATGGATGGAGGTCGAAGCAATTGACATGGATATTTGTTTTTTTTTTTAACGTACATAGAATATGTTGAGCTCTTGTTGTGCTCAGTCACGCGGAAGGTTAAGCATTTCACTTAATTGAAGGTTTTTGATCAATCTGACAAGTCTATAAAATTTATAAAATTGTCAAAAATAATATTAGATATGAGTATTACGAAGTTCAAATAGTCTAGACAATTTTGACAATTTTGACAATTTTGACAATTTTGACAATTTTGACAATTTTGACAATTTTGACAATTTTGACAATTTTGACAATTTTGACAATTTTGACAATTTTGACAATTTTGACAATTTGGACAATTTGGACAATTTTGACAATTTTGATAATTTTGCCAATTTTGACAATTTTGACAATTTTGACAATTTTGAAAATTTTGACAATTTTGACAATTTTGACAATTTTTGACATTTTTGACAATTTTGATAGTTTTGACAATTTTGATAATTTTTTCAACTTTGACAATTTTGAAATTTTCGACGTTGTACTTTTAATTGAAAAAGGTAATTTTTTGCCTATTTGGCTCTGACTGAAATGAAACATTTTTGATAAGAAGAAGTAGGATGTTTAGATTCAATAGTAGGACGGTAGAATGACTTAAAAGTAGGACACTGAAAAAGACGTCCGGTAAGATTGGAATAATTTAGTGAAAACCATTAAATTGTTCCGCGTCAGACTAACTGATCATTAAGGAAAAGAATGCACCATTAAAATGACGTCGTTTCAGGACGCAAGGTCTTCAAAAAACTCGAATCAAATTGAATCCAAGAAAAATGTGCAACGGTTTCATGCCCTTAAGATGAATGACGACGACGAAAGACGCGGGTGGAACAAATTAATGCCCAATTACTAGACACTTATGATTTTACGACCGCCCACCACGTTCGCTGCAACTGAACTTCCAGGGAACTTGCGCCGATTCAACAAACTCCGACGGCCAATGGCACTGACTGGCTGGCCTAAAGTGCATTTACGCGCAGCCCGTGCCGATTTGTTGGCTTGTGCATTTAAAAGTTTTCTGAATTCTGCATTCGCGCATTAACCTGATGGAGCATTCGCTAATGGGCGGGCGGCGTAGATTACCCACTTCAAATAAAAATAGTATTAAACAAAGCCCAGATTCGACGCAAGCCGCTTCAACGTCAAAATATGCCACTGCTAAAGCAAATGGAAGTCGACGGTGGGGCGGCGTTGCTTTTTGCCGATGTGATTTATTTAACACGCGTTGATGACTCATGGTTTATGGGCCGATTTAGATGCCGTGCCGCCGCGAAATTCTTTTTGGTACGAGGCTTGGCGAGTGTTGTGTGGGTTCCAAGCCGAGATATGAAATGTAAACAATAAACATTCGCATAGTTAATGCCCTCCTCCCTGTGGCAGTGGAGGGTGTGCCACCTCCGCCGTTCTCCACCCATTGAGAGACCATTGCCATTGGACGTCGTCGCAACATCCCCATGTTTTGACCCCTTGGCCGTGTTCTTGATTGCTCTGATCCAATTGACAGATTAGCATAAAATGAGCAGAATGAAAAATGAGGTGAGCATCTCATTAGAATGTTTATTTTCCTAGTAATCATATGGAAGTAGGGGTTTATGTTGTCTTTTTTGAGAAGTTATGAAGAGCATCCTGATGCTTTTGAAGCACCTTTGATATTTTCAAAGACATACAATGCGCATACTGGACCTCGCCACTTGCCTTACTTATTTACTCACTTAATGTTTCCGCGCAGATCCTCTGGTGCAAAGAGCCGTGGCCGTTGTAAAGACCTCCACTGATGACGATCCGGAGCCAGCGTCTTCATTTGATCCCAGTCAAGACTCTCGTCGACCGTTCGTATTTCGTCACGGCTAGGCTTCGCCGCCACGAGTTTCTGGGTCTGCCTCTCCTTCGATGTCCCTCTGGATTCCATTCAAGCGCCTCTCTGCAAATCTCGTTCTCATATCTTCGCAGCGTGTGCCCAATCCATCTCCACTTACGTTCCCGAATCTCGATTGCTTACGCCCTTTGATGACACCGACGATGTAGTTCCTCATTTGAGATCCAGTTGCCAGGCCACCAAGCGCGGATGATATTCCGCAGGAAGCGGTTTACAAATACTTGCAGTTTTCGCGTCGTCACCGCATATGTGCACCAAGTTTCGCACCCGTACATCAATACGGATTTGACGTTTGAGTTGAAGATTCAGATTTTCGTTCGTAGAGAGATCTGGCGTGATCGCCATTTGTTTCGGAGACTCGCAAACGCAAATCGGGCCTTTCTGATCCGGGTTTCGATGTCTTTCCTGGTACCACCATCAGGCGTTATCTGGCTGCCAAGATGCTGAAAGCACTCCACTTTCTCAACTTGTTGCCCAGCTACCATGAAACTGGAGGGATTTCCTGTTTTGATCTCCATCGACTTGGTCTTTCCGACATTGACTTTGAGACCTGCTGCCTTGGAGCTTTCGGTGAGGTCGTCGAGTTTGCTCTGCATGTCCGGTTGTGTTTGGGCGAGCAAAACAATATCGTAAGCCAGGTCAAGGTCGTTCAGTTGCTCCTTTGTAGAAGGATTTCACGGCAATCCTCGGTTCGGTGCACAGTCGATCGATCCAGTCAGAATCTCATCCTTTTTGATATGAAAAAGAAAAGCGCTGATAAGATACATCCCTGTCTCACTCCAGCAGTTACCAGGATTGGTTCGGACAAGACACCGTCGTGCAGGACCTTGCACGAAAATGCCTCGTACTGTGCTTCGATGAGATGGACTAGTTTTCTCTGGGACTCCTCGTCGCCATAGAGCCGCCCAGATATTTTCGTGGTTCAGTCGTTTGAATGTTTTTCCGAAATCAACGAACACCTGCAGAAGTGATTCCTGGAATTTGTTGATTGGTTCCAGTATGATTCGTAGCGTTGTGATGTGGTCCACACATGATCGTCCGGATCGGAATCCAGCTTGTTGCCTTCGGAATGCAGCGTCGATTTTCTCCTAAATCCTGTTTAGGATCACTTTGCAGAGTACTTTGAAGGTTGTAAAAATCAACGTTATGCCTCGCCAGCTACCGCACTCTGCCAGGTCTCCTTTCTTCGGGACCTTTACGAGGATACTCTGCATCCAGACGGCCGAGAATATTGCAGTATCACAAATGTCAGCGAAAAGAGGGTGCAACATTTGTGATGACAAGACAGGGTCGGCTTTAACCATTTCAGCAGGGATGCAATCGATTCCAGGCGCTTTGTTGGATTTCATGTCCTTGATTGCCGCTTCTATTTCAGCCAGCGAGGGCGTTTCCAAGTTGACGCCATTAATGCGACTTACTGTTGGCGCTTCGAGCTGCGGGTTCAGTTGGCCATCGCTATTGTGACTCGGAAGAGTTTTTCGAAGTGCTCAGTCCATCGTTTGAGCTGATCTGTTCGATCGGTTAATAACTGACCTGCTCGGTCTTTTAGCGGCATTCTTGCATTAGTCCTTGCACCACTAAGGCGGCGAGAAATGTCATAAAGTAATCGGATATCTCCATTGGCGGCGGCTCTTCCTCCCTCTTCGGCTAGGGAGTTTGTCCAGGCTCTCTTGTCTCGTCTACAAGCTCGTTTAACTGCCTTTTCCAGCTCCGCATATCGTAAGCGGGCGGCTGCTTTGGCTGACCCGGTACATGCCTGCTTAATTTCGATTTCGATTTTCTCCGATCATCGATCATCCTCCAGGTTTCATCCGACATCCATTCATTTCTTCTTCCACAAACTTTACTGAGAGTACCATGGCTTGTCGTGATAAAGGCATTTTTGATTTTACATCACTGTTCTTCGACTGTTCTGTCTGTCGGTAATTCCAAGACTCGGGATTCTAGCTGTTTAATGTATGCCCTTTCACCTTTGGATTCTCCAACCGGCGGACGTCGTATCGACACCCGACTTTCTCCTCGCGCCGTTGGACACGCGCAACTCTCAGTCGTATTTCGCCAAGGACGAGGTGATGGTCAGATGCAATGTCTGTGCTTCGTTTGTTGCGGACATCAAGAAAGCTCCTTCTCCACTTTCGGGTGATGCAGATGTGGTCAATTTGATTTTTTGTTCGGCCATCTCGGGATACCCAAGTTACCTTATGTGCTGGTCGATGGGGGAAGAGCGATCCACCAATCACCATGTTGTTGTTGCCACAAAATTCTACATACAGCTCTCCGTTTTCGCTCATCTGTCCTAAATCCTGATTATCGGAGCCAATCTTTGCGTTGAAGTCGCCTAAGTGGATTTGAATGTCACGCTTCGGAATTCTCTCAACCACGCTGTTCAATTGACTGTAAAACTGCTCTTTCTCCTGCAAATCGGCAACGTCAGTTGGCGCATAACACTGGCCCATTGTAAGGTTTCTAACCCGTGTTCTGAATCTGGCTACGATTATTCTTTCTTTGATCGGTTCCCATCTTATAAGGGCCGCATGGGCCTGCGGGCTTAATAGGAAACCAACTCCTCGTTCCCGAGTAGCGTGTTCTCTTCGTATGCCAGAGTAAAGCAGTACTTGCCCGGACTGTGTCTTGTGTTCTCCAGTGTTAGGCCAACGGACTTCGCTCAGTCCCAGAATTTCAAGCTTGAGGCGGCTAGCTTCTCTATTTTAAGCCCAATTTCCCTGAAGATGGTACTTGCACCGAAAAGTTGGATGAATAAAATCTTTATGCCCTGATGAGACAGGTATAAATTTATAAATAAACCAAATATAGATGATTTTCGCAAAATTTTCATAACAATCTAATTTGTATATTACGTTACCTGTGGTAAAAGCTAAATTTTCTTCAATGAGTTGAAAATCAAGATCTTGATCATCGTTTCACTAGTCTGAACATCAGAGAATAATACAGTTTTCTTTTCAAACAAAATTTAACTACGTTTAGCGTTAATGTTCTTGTCATTTCTGGGTCGTATTATTATTTTTTTTACTTTAAATTGTTTGAACTATTGCTTAGGGAGGCGTTTGTCAAAGAATAATTTTTTGTAAATTTTTTTTTTGTAATTTCTTTATTTGACACGGCTCATACCTTGAGGTTTTAAGGAGCCAAACCCATTTTTTATTGTGTTTACAATGTTTTTCTTAGCTTTTTTGTAAAATTTATATAATTGAAAATTTCTTTGGCGAAAAAATGGTTTTAAATACCTCATATGGATATTTTTACCATCAAAATTAACATAAACGTGTTACAAAATATTTTGTTTTTCATTTAACTTAGTCCATATAATTGGTAACTTTTCTGTACAAGGACGAGACCACGGAAAGCTTTGTATGGAAATTTCAAATTTATAAATTTTTACACCCCCCATAATTGTTTTTTTGGTAGTTTTTTCTTCCTCAAACAGTAATAAAAATTTGAGAAACGATTCATTCAGTTTTGAACAAGCGCAACGAGTTTTAATTTTGTATAGAAATTTTTATGAGAAAAATCACTGGGAAATGTACCGAAGGTAAAAAAAAATATAAAATTACATTTTAAAAATTCCTTGATTCTTGCAGTAAATTCCATATGAACCAATTGTACACCTTACTTGTGCCCCAGAAAAGGTATTCCATCTATAAATGGCCGGACTTCGACCAGACCGAATTGAGCGTCATGAGAAAATTTAAAAACAACAGAAAATAAATTTTGTGTAATTAAAATACCATATCGAATGAGCGAGTATGATTGACTGACATGAATTCCTTGTATTATGTACTATCGATTTTGTTAAATTAACTTCAAAGATTTCATCTCTAGTTGAAAATATTTCCAAATCAAATTCAAGCGTCTGGAAGAATTGCTGATGGCGTTCTGTTCGGTCTGGTCAAATGCCGGCCATATATAAAAATGCCTGTCTGTCTGTTCCATATAGACTCGAAAATTACTGCACTGATTTACGGAAAACTTGGCAGATGGAAGCTTCTGAAGCCAGGGAAGATTCCTTTAATAATTTGGGATCCCTCCCTCTCACTAGAAGGGAATACAAGAAATGTCTCTATGGTTTTTTGAGACTACTCCCTTCTTCCAGCGGAGAGAATGGAAGCGGGGGAGGGGGTGGGAGAGGGGTTAGCTTTCATACAATTTTTATACATAACTCGAGGACTTATCGAGTAAATGAAACCAAATTTGGCATGGGATGATATATGAATACAAAAATGATTGTATGATGAATTAAGGACCCTTCTTTCTTTCAGCGGGGAGATATAAAGAGAAGAGAAGGCTTTTATTTAAATTTTTTTGCTTAGCTTGAGAGTTCATTGAAACCAAATTCGCTAAGGGGGAAGGTGAATTTGAGTACAAGACATATTTCTATCAATATTGAGTACTCACCGCTCCATCCAATGGAGAGATAGAAAGGGGAATTGGGACTCTCTCACATGTTTTCGCATAATTCGACTAGCAAACTAACCGAGCAAATGGAACCAAATTTGGCATGGTATGAAAATATTTCTATGGTTATTGACATAGAATTCACGATAGAGGAAGGAAGCTTACAATATTTTTGCATAACCAGAGAATTTATCTAAAAAATTTACATAATTGACATGGGAAATTATGTTGATATGGTTTTATAATTATTTGAGATATCATCCTTCTTACAGTGAGTAGAGAGGAGTATAGGGAGTATAGAGAGTATAATTTTGTTAGCAAAAGTTCTCAATTTAAGTTGATGACACCAGCTAATGGAATTAAGTATGGCATGGAAAAGTATTTGAGTACGAGAAATGTTTTTACGATTGTTTCTACGATAGACCCTAACGCCTTGCAGTGTGGAGGGGTTAAAAAAAATAAAGGGATTCCTTATTATTTTTGTTGGAAAACTTAAAACTTATCAACCAAAGGAATTAAATTTTATATGAGAGTGTTTTTGGATACGAAAAAAATGGGTATGATTATAGAGACCCCGACTTCCTTCCAGCAATGGGAGATGGGAATGGCAGGAGGACTCTTTTAGCAGTTTTTTTTTGGCATAAATCGGAAACACATCGAGTATTGTGACCAAATTTTACACAATGGATTGTTTGCGTATGAATAATTTGAGACCCTCCCATTTCAGGGAGAAGTCGGGAAGAAAGAGGTAGGTTTTATCCATATTTGATTTGACATAACTCGTAAAAACTCTGATCAAACAAATGGAGCCAAATGTGGCATGTAACTTTTTTCAAATATTCGAAATATTTCTAAGGTGTAGTCCGTGAGCCCTTCGCGCATTTGAAGGAAGACAGGGTGGGGAATTTATTTCAATTAATAAATAAAGAACTTATGAAGTTTATAAAAACCGATATAAAATTGCAAAGCTTAAAAAAAGTTAAGATAGTTTCTGAAAAATAATTCATGTCATCGTTGTATTGCAATTCGAAACATCAGATGCTTTTCTTAACTAAAGCGGTGATGTTTGATTTATGTTATATCTAATTGGATTTTTAATCATGATTACAAAACTTCAAAGTTTGAATAATTTTGAGAAAACTTCATTTATTTTTTAAATTTAAAACTCCCAAAATCTCATAGTTTGGGAAAACAAGAGATTTTTTGTAGTTTTTTGCCTTCAAACAATTTTTTTTTTCAGTTACAACGGTTTAAGATTGAAGATCTAAAAATGAAAACTGAATTATCAAATGCATGTAACAAATATCAAAACTTTTAAAGGAATTTATGAGATTTTTATACCACATTGTAACTGATTATTTGAAAACTTCTGTAGACATGGAGTTCAAGGGGCAGATTTTACTGCACATACTTTTTCTTTAAAAAGATTTTGGCTGAATGATAGAGGCAGTGCAAATTAATAAGAAAGATATATGTATGTTCAAAAAAAATCAAACCCTAAAAAATCGTTTTAAAGGCTTTGTAAACATAATCTTCAGCTTACGGGCCATTTTTTCTACATTTTCTTGAGTTGCAGTTCAAGATATTTACTATACTAGGCATATTTTTGCGCATATGTTTTATTCATATATTTTTAAAAGTTCTATCAGCTAGTTAATCATTATTCAGTATTGCTAACCACTTTTTTTTTCAATTGAATTTTCTAACAGATGTATAGGAATCCGGAATATTTCAGTTCATATAATTTTGTTCATTTGCTGACTGTCATAAAATTTAACCTTATCCTGAAACTAGGTTTATGTATTCGACCGGGAAAGATTCATAGTAATCTTATTTTGGCTTTTTCATAACTTTATATCCTGAAACTTTAAATAAACTTTATTTCTATTGGGTTTTAAACCTCAATCCTTGCTTTATTTGGCAATTAAATAAGATATTATCAACAGAAGGTTTTACATTAGAAATTGAAAAACGCTTACTCAAAAATAAAAAAAACTTTAAAAACTTTTTTTTTCTAAAATTTCAAAATACTTTGAATGAAGTCTTGGGTTAAATGTGCTGGCTAAATTTTTTTAATTTGATTCAAAACTACGCATTTGAATCAATCCAACGTGCCTTCATCGCCTTTATAATGTTTTATTTAACAATTTTTAGGTTCTACAACTTTTCTAGAACAAAATTCGTATGTTCAATTCCCAAACAAATCTGTTTTCATTAGAAACCAACGAATTCATTTTTCAAACAATTGTTATTAAGATGCTGGCCCTTAATGTCGTTGAGTCATATTCAGAATATTTTATAAAATTTAACATTTTTGCTTTGGCTCAAAAAAGAAAATAGTGTTTTTGAAAGATAAATTAATTAACTTTGGGCTTTGCACATAGCTTTAATTTGTGAGGGCAGTTTTGAAAATTGGAGAGAAATAGCACCAGTTATGTTGAATTTTGTCAATACGATTTTTTCTTCCGTTTGTTTTTGGAATTCTTAGAATAGCTGTATCCCTTTTTAAATTTTAAATTTGGAGATCTGGAACATATATTCTATATTTATTAAAACAATTTTTTTTTATTTTATACCTATATAAAATTGGAAACGTTTTTTTTTTGTAACACCATCACGTTCAAATGGACGACGGTCGAAATGAAGTGAAATTTGGGATCTAAGTGCTTTTTGAGAAAGAGCTGGTTTGTATAATTGCCTCGAGGATCTCACTTTTTATAGAAAGGAGGCTCCCATATAACAACAACTTTAAATGGAAAACAACTCGAACAATTTTATGACGATTTTCATGAAAATTGATTTACGAGCACGAAAAAGTTAAAGATGTATAGATGAAGTTAAACATTTTTCAACGATCTAGCAAAAGATAAGTAAAAGGTAAAACGAAATTTACCGGGTCAGCTAGTCTTTCAAATGAATCGCATGCTGAAGGTGCTGTCAAAAGGGAGATAAAAATTCAGTATCTGGATTTGAAAAGCATAAGTATTAGAATCATTCCTTACTATTCACTGATTTAATTTTTTTTTCCAAATGAACTTTTCAATATTTGGTCAGCAGACTTCATTGAAGGCTGAAATATCAGGGTCTTATTGTGGAACTTGATCCGATTGACGAAACAAACATTTCCAACATAGAGATACTACCGGGCTTTTTTTTTTTCTATTTATCTATTTACTTGTTAAGGTAGTAAAGTATTTCAAATTTATTTGAAATTCAATATTGGCCTCACTTTTGAAACTGTAGTTTTTAATTTCACATTTAGAATATTTACTCCGATCCATATTTTTGAACTTATAAAACATGACTGGAAATTTAACTTGGAAAAACTTCGGAATTCAAATAGTATATTCTTAAAACCAAAAATCAGTTGATGAATAAGATTGCTGTTATAAAATTTAGAATTCATACTCATATATACAGTTGGATAGAGAACTCACACTGAAAGTGAAAAATACAAAATCTGGTTTGAAAATCTGTTATATATTATCCAAGATACATTTTATAAGAAATTTCATTATTTATGCTGAGTTTAGGTTAAGGATTCATGGGATTCAAAACTGGAAATAAGAATAATTGCCAGAATTCAGTTTTAAACTTTGTAACAAAATTGGAAGAGGAGATTTATATTTAGATATGGAACTTTTTTTAACGCTTTAGAATCATATTTTTTTCGCTTAAGCTCACAGAAGTTTAGATTTATGATTACAAGCAACTCTTGTTCAACGAAAAACTTCATAATGAGGAAAATTTTTTGAATGTTTTTTTTTTAAATTGCATAAGCACAGGGGCTTAGAACCTCACATTCAGTACTTTTTCAGTAGTTTTCACACATTCCAACCATTTGTTCTTAAATTTTGAATATTATCACTGACTCATAGCTATAGTGTTATGAAATTGTTGTTGAATTTGTTCCTCAAATTCCTTCCTGAAACATTTCAACATGTTTGAAAAGTGATTATTTTGCATATTTTTCGGATGGTTGTCGTTTTTCCCAAAATCCAAAACCAAAATCAATTCAGAATGGTGGTCACTCTAAGACCCAACTTAAGGTTGCCAGAATTTTTTTCAGGACATATCCGGGCCGGACATGTGTGAGCAATTCTAAATTAAAACCTGGCAATATACGGGCATATGGTTTAAACATTGACGACCACAAATCCGGCAATATCCAGGTTAATTTTGTCAAAACCCAGAAATTACTCAACATAAATCACGAAAAACAAATGAAAAAATAAATACTTCCTGATTATTTTCGCTAAATTTGCTCAAACAATTTCGTTTCGGAATTGGTGAATAAAACAGTTTTCAACACATTTTTTTTAGTTTGCCATATTAAGTGAATAAATCCGTTCAAAATCCAGACTTTATTCAATGAGATCTGGGCAACCGGATCGGGTTGGACTATTTATTCCCAAATTTTGAAATGAATACCCGGGCCAGTTCGGATAAAACCGGCCATCTGCTATCTCAACCTAACTGTTAGGTATAAAATACATGGATCAAGGAGTTCTGAGGCCATCAAATTGACAATTTTTCGAAAAATAGGTCCATTTCCAGTTTTCTCATGTTTCTCGGCTTCTCTTAGCTGTAGCTTTTGACAACTGCTAGTCAAACAGTTAACATTAGTATGGATTGTTAGATTAACATATTTTAAAACATTTTGGAAACACACTTTATAAACCATTACACACAATTGTTTATAACGTACTTTAATGAAAGTTTTTTTTTAAATAAAATATAGACATACATATCCAGAGAAAATTCTATAAAATTTATACGATACTTAGGTTTTTCCTACAGATTTGTTATAGTTTTTTGAGGAAACGATCTGCAACGTTAAATTTTTTGTTCTATTAATTAAATTTATTGAAAAGTTTGGTGTGTTACTAATCAATAAAATGGTTGCTTGAATGTATATCTTAATTTGACTGGAATTTATACTCTGTGAATAATCCATCATACCTTTCAGATACACTCAAAATTTGCTTCACTCGTGGTTTATTTTCTTTCTGGAAGTCGTGACCGTCAACTAACGGCCATAAACCTAATCAACCCAATCGATTAAATTTGGGCGCGCGCATAGCGTATGATCTAGAAAAAATAGTCAATCCCTCTCATGTAGCCATATGATCAAGCAATCACTCAATGACCACAAATAATCGCACCCAAAAGTGTACAACTCTTTTTAATCCCCAGCCGGGTCGCCACCGATCAAGGTTCGAGGTATCAGACATGATTGGCAGCTGTTGAGTTACAATTTTTTTTTGTCTGTTTTGGGTGTCCAAGCCTAGGCCACACGCCAAGCCCCCCAAAAAATAACAGTTTTGCATATGGCCACCCCAAAAATGGAACCCCACAGCAAGCAGCAGGCAGCATTGACCATTTTGGCAAATGCTTTCACACTCGTCGATTGATTAGCAGCAGCTCCACCATTCATCGGTATCTTGACTCAACATAACGGGGGCCTTCGAAAAAATAAAAACAGTCGTGACCGAAGGTCTATGGCTGTCATAAAGATTAGGAATTAATGCTCGAAAATTGCATGTAATCGGTGTTTTGAGATAGCTCCGTATGGTCTGGCTTCCAAATAAAACTTATCCATTGGTTCCTTATAAGACTTTGAACGAAGTTTGTTAGGTCTGTTTAAAAGTCATCGGAAAGATCGAAATGTTATTTTGAAAATAATGCACAATTTTCCATAAAGTATTTCTGGAATAACATTGAAGAAGGAAATTCTAGTTTATCTCAATAAGAATTTTAAAAATCATCACCCTATCCTTCATTTCTAATCATTTTACAGCTGCTCTGTGATATACCAAGTAGAAAAATGGTACAAAAATCCATCTCGTTTACCATTCAAACGGACAGAAACCGTTGAAAGTTAAACTAGATTGGGGTGAATTAAATAATGACAGGTTAAGGTTGTTTTTCCCTCAATCTAAAATCTCCTCTCACATTTGTTTTGTTTAGGCAGGCAGGAATCTATGACTCGCGGCATTCGCGTAAGTACAAACGTTTGGTGCGTGCGTACCTTCAACACGCGTGTGCGAGAGGAACGCGCTGAATGACGACGTCGTCGCCACGCGTAAGTGAAGCATTTCCGAAGGTTGCGTCATCGTCGCAATTTCAAAAAGTGGTACCTGATGCTAGTCGACATTACTTCTACTGAAAGAAGGTGCAGTTTCTTAGAAGCGGACTAGCAAGGTCGGACTTTTAAAGTCGGTACGGAAACAATGCGCCATTTAACGGGGTGAACTCACGAGAGAACTTCAGGGCAGCTGTAAGCATACTTAAGTCGAGCAAACGAATCTAATTAGAAGACAAGAAACCCGATTAAGTAGCTCATTTGTTCAATTATATGCTGAAAAATTAGAATATATACATTGGTACCCAAATACTAATAGCATACTTTAAAGCATTTTATGGTATCAAGACTTACTTCAAGTGGAAGACAAACAAAAGACTTCAACGCACTATAAGCGAGGAACCCAAAAAAAAAATTGAATTTGTAGTTTTTCATTTGTTCAAGTCAGCTTAACTTGAAATACTAGGTACAGAATACAAAAATTCACAAATCAATATCAGTAATTTTGTTTGTTTGTAATGGAATTGAAATTTTAACGGACTAATTCAAGTTATAGAAAATAGTTCCTGCTCTTCAGATGCTGTTCATAGTCATAACTATATCTTCATAAGATAAATTTTGCGATTTGACTCAGAACTTATCCTTGGGGTATTTGGTTGAAAGGTTGAATTGAGCCGAATTTTAAATCTTTAACACTAAACTTTGAATTTGTATTTGTTTTTATTTATTCGTGTTACCTAAGACAAAATGTTTTTTTGTGTTACTATTAAGGTTTCTATTGATATTCATTTCAAATAACTAACTACTTAAAGTTTCTTATGGTTTTAGTATCAACTCTTACTACTCTTATCTGATTGTTACTTTATTTTTGCAAGTCTTACGAGTGCAGCTTTCTTGAATTCTGATCTCGTTTTTAAGGATTTAATCGAGTATTATTCCAGTGCGAGATGCCTCTGACGAGAAACAAATTCTTGTAATGAACTAAAAAATGCGATGAGAAAACGAAATTGATAGATCAAGAATTTTTCACAGGAACAAATAAACTTCAAATATAATGTGGGCCTCCGCTACAAGGTTTTTTGTGGATAACAGTGCACGAGACCTATATTTGTATAAATTATCGAAGGGGTATCCAATATCCCGAAATCATGTTTATTTTGTTGTTGGGTAAGCATTCCAGTATTTTCTAGACCATGCTCGGGTTTAAAAAAAAAGTAGACTAGTAAACTGAATCACATTCTGGCACTATTGCTAGAATATTGTAAAAAAATACGTATTTTGCTGAATTCTTCACATTATTTGAAAAAAAAAATTAAATTCAAATTGGGCTTATGCAAATAAAACAAGACAAGAAAATAATGTCATTACTCGATAAACCTGGTATAGAGATCTGACTAAACCTGTAGAAACTTTCAGGTGAATCTGTCAATAATAAATATTATAAAGAACAACCATTGAACAGCGGTCCAGGACGAAGCTTTATCATGACAAAATTAATTACGAAGATACTATAGGAGACAGATAAATGGTATCTTAAGCAAAAATGCCCTTAAAAACCATGTGATTTAATAATCTTGAATCAAATATTAGAGCGTGTCATTTTTGCATGATGACACATAAAAACTTTTTCCAGTGAACAGATAGAGCCAAACTGTCAAAGTTGTAGCCAACAGTTTTTGAGGCAACTTCACCCAAGACACCACATAGGTATGACGTTTTGTAAGCGAGTTATGATTTTTTGATTATTGAAATGTTGGGGATTGTCGAAAAAAAAAACATTATTCTGGTTCAACTTTTCTGAATTAATTCATACGATAAAAATGTCTCTAAAGCAATTGTATGAAACAAAAATAGCCACATTTTTTTCCCAGAGAAATATAAAATAAAATATACCCAGTTAAAAAGAGTTAGAATGAAATTTAGTTGAAAATCTTTACTAATAAAGGAACACGATAAACATTAGCATTATGTTGAGCTGTTTTCAAATAAGATTTTTTCCCTTGAAATCCAGAAACTTTTTGACCATTCCTGAAAGTTATTTAAAACTTTTTATCTGAATAACTTTTATGGTTATTACTCATGTTTCTTTGTTCAATTATATTTACAAAAATGTCAAACTTTCAGCATTTTGTCTAAATTTCCGTGTTTTTTTTTAATATTTGATTATATTTTTTGCTCTTTGTATTTGTTTATCGACACGCTAGACTATTTACATACTGTTTCATTAATTTGAACATCGTTAAATAATTTCTTCAGCTTAAGTAACTTAAATATTGCGAATTGCACAATTTATTACGTAGAAAATCATGAAAATAAATTAAAACAACCGATTTTGCATGAAAGTTTAGTTTATTGATGGATATGTGGGCTGAGCCCGTCATCCCGCAAACTTAAGACTATCTTAAATATAATTGTCGTCTTAAATACATAATGTAAATGTTTTAAAATGTCTGTACACTTGAATTGAAGTCAATTATATTATTTATGCGGTTCGCTTCCCTCATGTATCGGTGCGCTGGCTCTTTATGGCTATAATTTGTTGTTCGATTCTCAACGGTGTAGTGCCTGCGTCTTCTTAGGACCAAACTGCTGGAATTGGTTGCTATGCGGGACCGTAGAAAGGACGAATCTATGATGCCTCGGTGTGTGTAGTTGCGTGTAGTTCAGTCATTTATTAACGAATTCATAATTTGTTTTTCATACAAATGTAGCATTTTCTTTACTCTTTCATAAAAAAAATTAAAAAAATTATTCATTGCTGTTTCGAAGAAATTCTCGTACTTTTCCCGTAATACGGCACATTAGGCGGCGCACACCCTTTTCGTCCACCGTTTTGGCGATTTGATTCCACCAGTTCTTCATTTGAGTCATGTTCCTAACAAGTTTGCCTTAAGCCTCCGCTTCGTGATTGCCCAGTATTTCTCTATCGGCCGGAACTGGGGGCAGTTTGGGGGGTTGAGGTCCTTCGGTATTACGCTGACCCCGTTCGTTGCGTACCATTCCATAACCGTTTTGCTGTAATGGCAGCTTGCGAGGTCCGGCCAAAACATTACTGGACGGTCGTGGGCACGAATAAACGGCAGAATTCGTTTCTGTAGGCACTCTTTTTTGTAGACTTCTGATGTCATTGTCTTGTCAGTGAGAAAGACTTTGGTTTTCTGTCCACAACTGCATATCCCCTGCCAAATCATGTACTTGCGGGCGAATTTATCCGCAAACACGAACTTAAATTTTGCAGGTACATCCCCCCGAGCCGTCGCCAAATAACATTTTTGACCTGGGATTTGCCCAAAGTCCGCCTTCACGTAGGTCTCATCGTCCATCAGAATACATCCGTCGAACTTGGTCAGCACTTGGTCGTACAGCTTTCGAGCACGGATTCTGGCCACATTGTTCTGCTTCAGCGTCCGATTTGGCTGTTTGCTGGCTCGGAACGACCTTTTTCCTTCCCGGAGACGAATTCGGCGCACCGTACTGTGAGCGGCCTGGAACTTATTGGCCAAATCGCGGTCTAAAAGATTGGGATTCCTCTTGACGGCCTTGATGACTTTCCCACGCAGTTTCCGGTCGACAGTTCCACTCCGACGCTTCGAATGCGGCTTCCGAGCCGTC
The DNA here is from genome assembly GCF_029784155.1 of Uranotaenia lowii. Classification (NCBI taxonomy): domain Eukaryota; kingdom Metazoa; phylum Arthropoda; class Insecta; order Diptera; family Culicidae; genus Uranotaenia; species Uranotaenia lowii. The sequence continues at coordinate 308,567,758 of NC_073693.1, read as the reverse complement.
GTCAATGTTTCCTTGTACTGCTTGATAACACGCCATACGGTATTTCTGGGCATTTTAAGCTGTTTAGCTAGCTTCGATGCCGACAACAATGGATTTTCAAGAAAACTGTGCACAATTTGATCTCTCCGTTCGGCTTCCATGGCGGTTGTTTACAAAATGCTATCGTTTGGTGTTATGACATAAATACATAGTGAAAGGTAATGAATTTCCCGACACGTGGGTGAAAAAAGTTTCCAAATCCGTCCACTAGGAGCGCCACAATGAGCAAAAGAATTTGTTCCAATATTAAATGAAGCAGACTTTACTCCAAACATCGCGAGACCATCCGAAGCGAGGCTGTTGATGTGATCTCTGAAGGTCAAACCGGAATCTAGTTTTACTCCTAAGTCGTGTACGCTGGAAACTCTACTTATCGCTTCCCCACCTAAACAGTACGTGAACTGAATCGGAGAGTAGCTTCTGGTGAAGGATATGACTGCGCATTTTGAATTATTCAATTTTAGTTTTGCTCTGACTAGAAAATCTGAGAACGCATCCAAATCCGGCAGTCGTCGATTTTTTCTACGAGCAAAAATATTTTTACATCATCGGCGTAGATCAAAACCAGTGCCTCTGAAAGCGATTCAGGTAAACTGTGCATTAACACTATAAAAAGTAGAGGTCCCAGGTGGCTCCCTTGAGGAACTCCTGAAGATGCTCGATATGGTTCAGAAAGTAAACAAAATGTAAGCGTTATGAATTTCGTATGCTTAGAAAAAGAAAAAACATTTCACAGATTCTATTTCCATAAAAAAATGTAAATGTCACCAACTATTGAGAGATATTTCGAATAAATGCGATAAATCATGCCGAATGCTTTTGTAAAGTATTGTAAATATCACAAAATGGAGAGTTTTCACCAGGAGGCATCGAAAAAAGATGTCAACAATCATATGTCTACACTGCCATAATTTAGCATTTTGTGCGAGCTTAAACCAGTGCGTACTCTAACATTCATGATGAAACGTGAAACTGTCAATATCTCCAGGCAATTTAACTCATCATTCAAATAATTGAAAAGTACTAGATGCTTAAGGGGGGGGTAGGGTCTAACGGGTAAAAAAAATCACCATTTCACGATTTTTTTCTAGAGCTATCGTTCAAACAAATGTATTCAAATTTTTTGCATTATACAAAGCATTGTTAAAAGAACATTTAGTAATTTTTTCGCAGAAAAATATTAAAAAATGAGCCGGTGACGGGGCATTTTCGAGGATGCCTTTTAGAAAACAGGATTTGCGGTGGACACTGTATCTCAGCACAGAATCATCTGAAGTAAAAAAATCAGAGCAAAATAAGCAAAGTAAAAACTACGATTTTTCACGAAAAAATCCGCCATTTTTTTATCTGTAAAATCTCCCCAAAGTAAAAAAACAAAAAAAAGAAAAACGTTGGGGTCTGGTATTTTATATGTAGAAAATATGCTCCAAATTTGAAAAGAATCGGATAAGTAGTTTTCAAATGACGATGTCCACGGACTTCAAAAATGTGCTTTCGAGAAAAACGCGTTTGAAGTTTCTGCTCTTGCTTTCTTGCAGTATTAGATAGGAGGAGATAAAGGCCTATAACTTCTACAGTTTTGCTTCAATTGACTTGAAAATTTGACACAACATTCTTGAAATGTTTTACAATAAGAAAATAAAAAAATAAAAAAATCGATTTTTTAAAAGTGTTAGACCCTACCCCCCCCCTTAAAGAAATTCATTTTTTTGTAGTGGTGGTTTTTTATACATACATACATCACTATTGGGTAAGGCAATTAGAACTTTACGAATCGGACGATATTCGACCCCTTATTCGTACATCCTGAAAGAGTCCAAATTTTTTCTCTACACATACAAACCCTTGCAGCGTCAATATTTGGTGTTTCTCTCAATGGACAATTCTTTCAAATATACAACTTGATTTTTAGCAAGCTGGCAACACTGAAAGGCGCAGAGAGAACAACAGTGACCGGCCAAACGCCAAACACAGTTCGTTTTTTTTGGTAATCGACATGGCAGAAATACTATGACAATGAGCCTTTCTGGTCCACCTGGCTCACTGGTTTAGCTGTCAAATGGCAAGATGAAGGTTAAGAATTGATTTATTTATTTATTTATTTACTTGGCTTCGAATTACATATATTCGCACAGATCTACTTATTCTAAGTCTAAAGCGGGCTATAGACTATACAAATGACGTGTGCAAATTCGATGATTCCACGACGATTGTTTGATCTATGCTCGGACACACACGATACAAACAAATTTCGCGCGAACACAAACGATTTCTGGCGAAAACATCAACAGCAACAAAAAAAACCACCCCCACCCCGGCTTTGCCATACACGATGCAAATCGTGTTCACAGTGACAGAATGTCGTCGAATTTCATCGCATTTGTACAAATGTGGTGTAGTATATGGCCCGATAAGTCTCTATTTGATGTGAGCAGGCTTCGGATTCATTTGATAGCAAACACCCACGGAGCTAAAATCTGCTCCCAAAATAATGTAATACGAATAGTAAGAGATAAAATGTGTCAACGCAGACGAGTTTGCCCAAACAAGTAGATTATTGTGTTCACATGCAAAATTTAAGTCCGATAGCACAAGAAGGGATCGCGCAACGAGCCTCAAGCTTGCAAAGAAATTTGAGATATTTTGTTCGGGTATCTATTATTTCATCAATAACCGTCAAACGGGGCATCATGCAACGAATATTTCAACACTTATTCAATTTTTATTTTAATACTAGCTGATCCCATACGAACTCCGTTTCGCTTTCAACTTAGAATATGTCATGAACAGTTTGTATGAAAGTCAAGCGTTTTCCAGATGCACTTCCGATTTCATTGTTAACTAACATTTTTTCCCAAAAGGTAAATCTCTTTCGGTGGCCTTTTATACAATCTTTGATATCGGAAATCGATTTTCAAAACAATCCATTGCATAATAACGTCTAAAATTCCTAAAAACAGTTAAAAATTAATTAATTTGGACGACCCCTTTCGTCGACCCCTGGCAAAACATTTGACATCTGAAATCAATTGCCCGTCCCTGAAAACGACCGTATGTAAATTTTCTTCCCAATCCGATGTATGATAACGACGATATTGCAAAAATGTTGAAAAGTTAATATGGACGACCCCCATTGCCGGCCCCTTACACAAATTTTTTTGCACACCTGAAATCGATTGCCCGTCCCTCAAAACTCTCGTGTACCAATTTTCATCTGAATCCGATGTACAATAATGACAATATCGCATTAACAGTAAATAGTTAGTATGGACGACCCCTTTGGCCGTCCCTTGACTTTAATTAGGATAAGTTAAATCAATTGTTTGTCCCTCATAGCTCCCATGTGCAAAGTTTCATCCCGATCCTATGCATAAAAACGTCATTATAACTTAAACAGTATTTGTGTAGTATGGACGACCCCTTTTGCCGGCCCCCTACACTAAATTTGATACCTCAAATCGATTGCACGTCAATCAAAACTATCGTGTACCAATTTTCATCTTAATACGATGTATAACAACGTCAATATCGAAAAAACAGCTGACCGTTAATATGGACGACCCCTTTGGCTGACCCCTTACACATAGTTTCACACTTGAAATCGATTACTCGTATTTTAAAACACTCATGTGCAAATTTTCAACACAATCCGACAAAAAATAGCGTCAATATCGCGAAAACATTATTTGTCTTATATGGCCGACCCCTTTCAGAAGGGGTCATCCAAAAATCTGAAAACATTTTTCATCATTCCTGGACCTAATCAGTATCCATGAAAAAATTTCAGACCTCTAGCTCTTAAGACGGCTGAGTCTATAGAGGACAAACAAACAAACAAACATACAGATAATTGCTTTTTATATATAATTTTAATATAATATAATGAAGTTATCATTTCATGATAACAAAAGATGATGACCAGATATCTAACATCGTGAGATAGATTTTTGAAGATTTTGATTGTAATAGAAAATGTAAAAAAATGAACAACAGATGTACATTTTTTTTACATTTTTCGATTCCGTAGAAAACTATACCCAGTATGACGGATTGGCGAAATGATATGACCTACAAACTTTATACTGATTTTAATATGACTGTTTTGCATCACGCGTTTATTAATTTCAAAATTTCATCTATCATAACATGAACTTTTATGATTTAAGCTAGTTGATTTTTTGTAGTATTTATTACCCCTCAATGTATGCACCCTTACGACTTTTCTTTAAAATCATTTTTGACAGAAAAAAATTTAAAATTTTATTCGAACATAACCAAAACTAACTGAAATTAGTGCTTTATGCCTTATAACATCACAAATATATCTCAAATTATAAACTTGCAAACGTTTTCATTAAATTTTTCATTAAAAACAACAAAGTTTGTAGCAACTTTTTATAGGAGGGTGAGAATCCAATCAGTGTTCCGAATATCACTCATTTTCAATGAATGTTTCTGATTGCACTTCGCACCTGAACGTACAGCGGTCGGGTTTCGTTATTGATTGCTACTGGACCTACCCGATCATCGATCGTTCAATTCATCGCTAAAATACAGATCACCTTGCACGATGCTTGCTGTCAAAACAGTGCAGCACCATCATCAAATTGGAATCTCACCAATGCGCAATGCACATGGCGAATCTTGTTGGTCTTCGATCAGGAGTGAATGGATCAGGTAGTGAGTGAGTGATACATGAAGCCGATCATTAGCGTATTTTGTTTGATTTGATATATAGCAAATAAATAAATTTATTTGTTGTTATAACGTTTTTTAACATCAGTAGAGTTCGCCTTCTGCTTCGGTCGCGTTCGGTTGGTTTTGGGAGAGCTCCGAAAGCGAAATTAAATCAAATAAAATGTCCGGTCTGGAGTGTCGGCGTGGCTGAAGTGATATTTCTAAATCATCCACGAATTATGTTTTAGTGAAAGGGTGTGAAATTGAAGAAGAAATATGTTCTGGTGGCATTGTGAAAAAATGGCTTCGGGATAACTAATTTGGGGAATTTGTTTTACCTATGTTAGATACAAGAAATCCGTGATCCGTGCAGACAAGTGAAGAGGGATATTCAAAACCTATTCGAATCTGTGTTATAGAGTAGTGTTTTGTGCAATCTAAGAATTTAACGGGGATATTGGCCAGGTGGGCATCGTCAAAAGCAAATTATGAATAATGGCGTTAAAAATTCGAAGACGCAGCTGGAAGCTGGCGCAGCTTTATTCTTAATAAGTGCAAGTGTATGGGTTAACGAATGAGAAATCTAGAAGAGTGGAAAGACGCAAGGAAAAAACATGCACATCAAGCCAGACGGGCTGCACAGAAATGTGTGTGCGGGTGTTTGTACTACTTATACAATACAAGAATGTTATACATATGAATGAATAGTTTGCGGGTTGGGTTACGTCATTGAATGTTTCCTAGTGCTTCACTGTGTTGGTGGCGAAGAGAGTTCGAAGTTGTTATGAGCGTGTTGATACGAGCTTGCGGAATAACGGGTTTGAGGGGAATGCATGAAAGAGTCGGAAGCTTTCGTTTTCTCGACTTGCAGGCGCTCCAAAGCTTTCAAACCTTCAAGCAGTGGCGCCGAAGGAGACTTAGTGAGATCACTTCATACAAGTCGTTTTACGAATATTTTTATAGTTGATTTTGAATTAAACATTTCAGATTTTGAACCCAGATTTGATCATACATATTTATTATACTTATTTAATCATTTTTTTCTAGATTGGATAACAATCCCAGGTAACAAGGTTAAAATAATCATTCATTTATTACCATCATGATAATGTGTTTGTGACACTTTAATATTCATAAATATTCCTATATATTTATGACATTGCAACTTTACTGAAGTAATTTTTGTGAACATTTTAAAATTAACGATCAAATTTTTCGATGAAAGGTGTCAATCAATTTCATCACAGCAAGCGGAAAGCAGCAAGGGAAAGTATCATGTGTGGCGCGGCGTTTCCAATGTATTTTCTGCCTCTCTTTCTCATATCTTTCATTCTCTGTATGTATTCGTCATAATCATTCATGCTGATGACATACTGGCGCCTGTGTGACGCACACAAAGACTTCCCACTGTTTTCTTTAGCTTTCGATTGAAAACGATAGGAATGGATAAATCTTTTAAACTGTTAATCTTTTTAGATCTATCAAGATTGAAACTTATGCAAGGTATGTTTAAACTTACTCCCTTTTTTCCTTTCAGGATTTAAGTATTTCATTAAAACCATATTTTAGGTATTTCATTAATTGCATTTCTGTTTCAGCATCGTTAAATTAAGCGAAAACGGAAGTTATGAAGAAGTTTTTAGTAATATGTTATTCATTTCCATTTTAGAACTGTAGGTTGAGCTGATCCGGGCAAACGTTTAACATCCTTTGTTTAGAATGAAATCGTCATATTTTTGTTATCATACTAAACATTCAAAACGTTATTTTATTAGTTTTCGCTTTAAATAAACATTAGTAAATTTTACTTTCAGCTTCCCCTTTGGTCACATTACTGCTTTTTTCTGAAATTGGAAACATATAACATAGAAACCATAAATTAGATTAAAGACATTTTTTTTTGCTAGTTTTCTCATTTTCAGAACTAATATAAGCCTTTAAGAGTATTAGAGTTTTCTCATTTCATTCATCATTTTCCCAATAAAAGTTAATCAAATTTTTCATTTCATAGCTTCATTGAATCAGTAACGTCATGACAATTCAAGTTATTCTTGGAAAAAAATGATTTCAAGAAAACATACTTCAACGATTCTCTCGTGGGAGTTCGGTCGGAACGTGGATTGTATGTGAAATTATAAGAGTGAAATTATAAGGGGTTGGTGTTTTTTTTATTCCTCAATGATACGCTAAACGAAAAGTTGTGATGGTGAGTGTGGTCGGCGAGAGAAAGCAGCATCGGAGCTGGCTACGCTGGTACAAACGTAGTGTTGGTGTGAAAATTGAGTATATGAATCAATGACTATCATTGATGATTGGACGAGAAGCTAGAAGAAGCCGGTGAGCCCGTTCTTTTTTTATGTATATTTTTTGTTCTTTCCTCTTCTATTTTGCCTCATTCTTGTTTTTGATAATGCTTATAATTATAATAGATACGATCTTGGTGACACGTTCAAACAAGTTCACTGTAAGATACCACCCGCCAGTGGGAAAAAAAAACAGCCAGAAACATCAGCAGATGCAATTTACAACATCACTTTTTTTTCAGTCTTATTTCTGTTTTCCAGCTGTTTTGAAAAATTTTTTATAAAAATTTTGCAAGAGATACAGATACGTTCAACATAAAGCCTATGTTAAGTACACGAGGGAACGGTTTCGGGGTGGGCAGCGCGGGATCGTCCGCTTCGAATGAACTTAGAATGTAAAATTCATTCAAGGAGCATACTATGCTATGTATGCTGGAATTAAGAGTAATCGAAGCATGCGTTGATTTTTCGTAATTAAGTTGGTACTTTAATTTAACTTTAGGAAAACGGATGAACGATGATGGCATTTATCTTGATAGTGAAATGTCATACCAACTTAAAAGTGGTCTGCTGTTTATCAATTGGATTTTTTAAAACTTATAATTTGTTTCATTAATATCTAATTAATAATTTTATGTGTATTTTATATCATTAGGACTTCCCATTTCTTGGTATTTTATATAAACACTCGCATTATAATCGCAAATCTTCTATTGATTTCTTGCAACTAAACCAAATCATCACCAGGCTGATGTTGATTTATTTTAAATTTAGTAAAAATATGGTCGTAACTTTATTTTGATCATCAGTATTTTCTTAATGTTTTTTTTTTGTTTTTTGTTAATCGTTTTTTATAATGTGGTTTTTCATTAATAACTTATTTTAGGGTCATCGATAATTCTCTTACGTGTTATTCCAAATAAAAATTTTCAGCTTCTTCATAATTAAAAAAATGTTGAAGCGAATCACGAAACATATGTGCAACGTTCAATTATTTTAATTGGAAACCAATCATCAAAATTATATTTTAATACATATCCCAAAATTTTTTATTGATAATTTATGTTGCAAATTCCAGAAAAAACGACCAGAGGAAATTTATGTTAGATATATGGACACATTTTGTTAACAACATGTTAAAAATCTTTACTTAGTAAACATCGTGTTAAAATGCGCTGCTTGAGATAGTTATTGTTGATTTCAGATCCAGGTGTGAAAAATGAATTCTAGCTCTGCTGCTTTATTATATGTAGATCATTTATTTAACTTGATTCAAATAAATATAATTTAATTTTTTTTAAGATCACCGGTTCCCACACAGCGTTATTTTCCTTTTGATAGAAATTTAACCCATTTAGGTCATTCTTCCTTGCTCATACATAAATAAACAGATTGTTTGAAATCATTTTATTATAATTCAATATTCTATTAAATATTCTAAATTCTCTAGTTGATAAATTGTTAGATTTTAAGTCATTTTAATAGTTCATCATCGAATCATCGAATTCATTTCAGAATCCTTGTTACTAACAAATTTCAATTTCAGCATCAAATGTTATTGTAGTTTATTACTTTGTACAAATAAAATAAATTCTGTTGAAATTCCAGCATTGGAAAAGCAGCAGTTAAATATTTTTAATTCATACAAAATATTTCTTATACTGAATTCTTCATTCTATATAGTTAGTTGTATCACAGTTTTCAAATCATTTTTCAAATGAATTCTTTCTTGTTTTTTTTACATGTTTTCAATCCAACACATTTTGATTGATAATTTACAAATTTTCCAGCATGTTTGAAAAATAGTATTTTGCTATTTTGTAAAAAATTATTATGTTAGATTATCTTATAGATACAGACCCCGTTCGTTTTTGGCAACATTCGATTTTGGCAACATTCGATTTTGGCAACATCCGATTTTGGCACATGTGCCAAAATCGAACGGTTTTTAGAAACAACATTACCTTTTAGTTTTCGTCATAACAGGACCATTTTAATTTAGACTAACACCATAAATCCGTTTTTAAGTTCTAAAATGGTGATAAAAAGCAACAATAAAAACCAAAAAAAATTTAAAATTTTATAATGTACTCAAAAATGACAAAAAGATGAAAAATTCAAAAAGTTAAAAAACTAATTCAAACAAAAGACTGAATATGACAAAAAACAACAAAAAAATGAATAAGAATGCCAAAAACAGCAAATATGACAAAAGAATACAAACATTATGAATAAAACAGGTTAAGTGCAAAATGCATTAAAAACATGATGAAAAAATTAAAAATGACTACAAATGGTCGGAAATTGACTAAAAATAACGTTTTTGATAATAATAATAGTTATTTTGTAAAAATAACTGAAAAACAAGATGAGAAAAAAAAACCGTTCGATTTTGGCAACATTCGATTTTGGCAACACAAAATGTACGGGCGTGTTGCCAAAATCGAACGGGGTCTGTACATACATTCATTTGACATTACTTATCAAAAATCACCACATTTTTTAATGTAAATCATAGATTTAAGTTCTCACCGGATAAATCATCGCCTTTTTCAGTGCAGAAATTTCTTGAATTTAAATATAGTTTAAGTGGATTCATCATATAAATTTAGTATTTGCTTTACTTCTTTTATTCATTTCTAATCATTGGCATTGATCGTATCCAACCAATGAAAAAAAAAACAATTTACTCTTGGACTTCTTCAGTAAAGACAGAAGAAACATATAATCATTATAGCATGTTTGCAATATATTCTATTAGATTAAGTAGGTATTATTACATAGTATGTCATAACTTCATATTATTTTACATTGTATCATACTATTCCATATGACATTTTATTATTTGATTTCCTATTATATTATTTTATATTGGTTCATATTGTTTTGTTTAATATTATATGATGTTTGAATGAATAATATAATATTATACAGATAAATTGCATGTATAAAATATAGAAATCATTCATTTTCATATTTATTTTATACTCATATCATATATTCACATCACTATATAAACCTTTTAGTTTTTTTGTACTTAAAATGAATATATCATTTTCGATATTTTGTCTCAAATATTTTGCATCGCAATTTTTTTTATACTTTAAAAATTGTTTATTTTAGATCAGATGGAAATAAATATGGTTATGAAACTGATTAAGGTCGGTTACAGCTAAAGGTAAGCTTAGTGTGTCTTGAGGTAAGTTGGGTTTAAAGGTGAGATTATTCTGTTGTATAACAATTTCATTTATTGATTATATTATATAAGAACGTTCAATCAGTTGCCAGCTGGGCAGGTATCTACACGCATGCGGAATATCTGTCGAAGATTCATAACACTGAGAATGTTATGAATTTTATACGGTTGCGAAACTGTTTGCTCGTTCTACAAAAAAGACATACACAAACACGAAATACATTCATTACATGACAGTTCACACGAAGCCATGGTGTCGGGTATGTGGTAATTTGCATTGAAGATTGGCTGAACTTATAATCTAAAGAATTCAATTTAGCGCATGCGTTGGCGAAACTGCGGTGAATCCGTGCACCCATGGTGGATTATCTACATACATACATACATACATAACGTTTTTTAACATCAGTATGATCAAAATCAAATTGTAGTTGTGTTTGTGAGGGAAAGATGTTCACTTTCGCCGTGTTTTTCAATTTTCACAAGTTCTCTTATTAAACTGTCGTCCGTCACGTTAAAATTACTGAGAATTTATGGTGTCCCGCACAACTGTTTGATTTTTCTCGTCCTGCAAAAAATAATTTTGAATTTCATATAATTCCGGCAGATACTGAGTGAGCTACATTCACAATGGATCAGTTTGTATCTTACTCATCTCCGATATGCGATGTTTGCTAAACCGATGATTCTGAATGATGCGACTCGGTTTGCATAGCTGATAGGAGCGCTGATCGAGATTGCATACCAGCCAGGCGAAGCAGTTGCGAGAGGCGCTATCCCATTATACAATCAGAATGTTTCTAACAGGAAACGCATCCTGAGTGTTTGTTTTGATTGATATTCGGAACCCTGAATCCAATGTTATTGTAAATTTATAAAATAACTGGGGAAACCAATTATTTGTCCGACTATGTTTATTTGATGTCCCATCAACCTTAAAACTTTGGATGTACAAGCAGAATGAATATCTGTGGACGTTATGTTTTTAGAAGCCATTTATGTTGAAAAGTGTTTCTGATGTCCCAGTTGACGGTACTTCTTTAAATTCCGGCCTATTTCTTTGTACATAATACATATTATCTGAAAGTCTAAATTACGAAAAACGTTTTACATGAACATTAAATGTAAATTAGAGTAATAATGTAAACGTTTTAAAGGTTAAAAAAAGGCTAAAATTTGATGTGCTTGTATCGCGCCATCAGGCAGCTGTGAGTTTCTTGAAGCAATCAAATATGTAGCTAACTCGAACGCAATTCTGATTCGTCACACGCAGAGATGCCAATGTGCCTGATTTTTCAGGATTTGCCTGATTTTTGGAGGCTCAGTTTGACAACTTGATAAGCCGTAGTTTTTCCCTGATTTTCTCTGATTTTTGTAAATGTGATGGAAATAGCTGGTTCTGAACTGTTTAAGATACCACTGTGGAAGGTCAAAGTGTGGAGCGACGACCAAAAAAAGCACCTCACTTTGCCAGAGATTTCCGTTATTCTGATGTATCCTAATTTCTATTTTACACTTTCCCGCATTTTGAAAAAAAAAAATGTTGGCTACACTGCTATCACCACCCATAGATTCGGTATTTAGCAGAGCACACACATGGTCGATTCTTCGGGGTTGCCGCTACTTACGCTCAAGTGAAGACCACGTGCGCGCTCGACATAAATGCCAAGTCGATAGGGCGTGATCAGTGATCAACCTTCCAGATTTCGTCTGGATCTTCCAGACTTTTTGGACTTCCGTCAGATAATTTTCTAGGTTTCCAGACTTCCAGACTTTTGACTTTTCATCCGGACTTTTGAGTTTGGACATGACAACAAAGCAGTAAAAATTCAAAATTTTCGTGATTAAATGATAGAAAATGGTTCGAATAAGAAATTGAAAAGTCAGGAGTTCTGCGAAGATGGATGTAAAGCAGGGAATTAAGCAAAAAACGTAGTACTTTCGATACTTCCACAATGGTGTCTGGCATTGATAATATAGGTATAGAATGTATGATTAGATTATCAAAAAAAGCGATCAAAAAATGTCTTTACCTATAAAGTTCGCTATCCAGACTTTTCCAGGTTGGCCACCTTTTTTGGAGTCATCTTGAGTAAATACTTACTATATTTATATGAAGTAGTTAATATCCATTTATTTTTATGGAATATTTTGATTAGTTTCGGAGACTGATTTAAAATTCGTTAGCCCAGCCAAGTTTAGAAAAGACATGAACAAACACTCACGCACAAACATACATATGTACATACTTACAGCTTGATAAATCATCGAGCTGAATCAATAAGTATCTATAGAATAAGGTCTCAAACTCATTATTGGTGATTTTCCATGATCGATAACTATACCTGTGTGTAAGAAAGGGACATCAGTTCGCCTATTTCATGTTAGCCTGATTTTTTCTTTTCAAGGCTCCCTGAATAGTCTCTCTGAAAAAAATGTTGGCAACCCTGGACTCACGCAAAGTGATTCCTCCCAGGGAGGTCTCTTTAGGAGGAGCGCAGAGCTTCTGAGGGAGCAAAGAGTGACTAGCGCTCTTAACGATTCTGGCGGTAGAAGAAGCGAGAAAGAGTTATTTTCGACTGCCATAGGAGCTTGGGAGTTCCTCCTCTGTGGTACTACTCTGCCTCTTATAAGCCGCGCCTCAGGATCCGTCCGAAGCCTGGATGTGAGTTCGATTCTCACCGGCGGTATTTTTTTTAAATTTACTTGTTTCTTGAATAAATTATCCAATAGGATGAAAATCGCATAAAATGTTTTTATGCTATGTCGCTTAAATGTTTTTAAGTAGTGGTCCTGCATAATTTTGCCCGAGAACTCGAGTCCTTATGACAGTAGAGGGGAAAGCAACAGTGTTCGGCATCGCTAACTGAAAAATTAGCGCCGCTAGTAAAATCGCTAACTCATTCAAAGTTAGCGATCGCTAATGAAATACGCTAAATGTCCCAAAAATGTTATCGCTTTAAGCTTAAAACGCTAATCGCTAACTGTTGAACAACATTTAGGCCGGAAAAAATATCAAATTTTTCTTTTGTAACGCCCTTCCCCCTTCAATTTTTTCAACTCCCCAAGCGGGAATAAATGAAGTTTCAAGTATTTCATTTCAATAAATTCGATAAATTGATCAAATTTTTTACATGCAACAAAACATAACTGTCTAAGATGGGAATTTTATCATCTCTGTGTTTTAAAAATAAAAAAAACATCCGATTTTTTGAAAAATTACCAGGGCAATAAACGGAATGTGAAAGATGGAAGCTATTTTTTTAATTTTTGGTTGAAATTTACCCGATTTATAGGTTTTGTGCAAAGTAGATAGTATGCAATTTTGTTGCAAACAATCTTTTGTGCAATTCATTCATTTTTTTTGCGTTATTATTACATTATACTCATTTAAAATCTTTAACCTGTTTTCCCCTTTTTAAACTTGCAGGAGCATTGTCAAACGTAAACATTTTTACCATTTCTATTTGAACGAAGGCTACAATGAACTATTTTTTGTGGAAGTATTAACAACTCAACAAAGTCTATTTATTTGGTGATTTTGTCTTATTTTTATACGAACTGATCTGTAAATCTCCGAAAATTGTTTAGTGAAAAGTAAATATCTCAACCACTTTAAAACAACAGCTGATTAAGGGATTCATCTTTCCTCAAATTTCAGTACGCATTCCCCCAATGAATCTAATTAAACAATCAGAGTGATGCCCAATGTCATCTCATCTTAATGAATGACAACAAAGTTCATTCTATCACTAATAATCCGAGAGATTGATACAAATATATGGGAGCTAGCGGTCTTCAATTAGCGGAACAAAAAAATAGCGGAACTTTTTAATTCGCTAGATCAATCAAAGCTTAGCGGCTAAATTAAATCGCTAACAAAAAGTTAGCGGACTAACTAGCGATTAGCGGATTAGCGCTTTTGTGCCGAACACTGGAAAGCAATCATATCATCTTTAGTGCAATGCAGATTTCAGCGCAATTAAGCAACCTCTTTTTTGGGTGTACATTCTTGTAGATTTGTATTCGTTTCGATAGGGTTTATATTTCATTTATTCTCTCTGCACGATCAGAAGAGCAAAACAAAATTATATTGAGATGAAATATTTCGATATTCAATTTTTCATATCAAGATGAGATATAATTTAGTACACGTAGGATGTTGTAGTATTTAAAATTATAACAAAAAGCCCATGCAAGAATATTTGAATTATATCACCCTTAAATAGCATTTTATCAAGATTATTACTCAATAAGTTAGGATATTGACCAGGAAATTGAGTCTTGCACACTAGCTCTCATACAATGTTTTCTTTGGACTCAAGTACTTGTATACAAGTTATAACCAGGAGAATCTAACCTCGATCTGCCGGTTGAGAGGCGCGCACGCTACCACAGATCATTGCATGCATTGTAATCAGAGCTTCGGAATTAAAAAAAGCTTTTGAAGCAGGCAAATTGAGGCAGGAAAAATATCTTATTGTATCAAATGAGATATAAATATCATGTATTTAAAATTTACTTGGAAATGAATCTTGTGAGAAATTTTAAAATTTTCGAGATGATTTGGAACTCATTGCAATTTTATGAATAGTCCTTAAATTTTAAATTTTTTGAAACATTTCTTTCTACACATACCTTTTGTCCAGAAGAGGTGACACTGTTCACAAAATTGTCACCTCCATAAAAAACCAGCAAATAAATTTCGTTCGCTTAATTTCTCCACTCACTCATATTGAATCTTCTTTCCTTTTGATCAATTGCAGCGTCCATCGGAAGCGACGGCGGGACGTGACCGGCAGCAGCTATCATTCGTCTCCCATCGAGCTCGTCCATTCGGGGGAACGGCTCCCGGATCGTCCGACACAGGAGTTTTCAGCAGCTCAGCGGCGGCACAATCTCCAAGAGTTCAAACGGCCCAACAGCAGCAACAACAGCAAAGGATACCGCCATCGGCTGCCAGAAACGGATACCGAGCAGCCAACAAGACACCGGCAACCGGCCCCGGGGCAGATCAAGAGGCATCGAATAATGGCAGCACCGGTAGCAGTCGATATACGAAAACAACGACGACGACGGCATCGCCACGACACAATCGATATCGATCGACGACAACCGCAGAACCCGTAACGGCCAAAAGCACAACCATTGAGAGCGTTGCCGTGAGGAATCGATTTGGGGCAGGACGGTAAGTTCGATTGAAAAAAAAAAACTGAAAAAACTAGCAAGCAAATAGAAGCAAATAGAAAATCGGATTAATGGCTCTGAGTTATCTGGTTGACCCAGAGAAATTCTGGCCTGGATGAATTTACTCGAGCTTGCGAAGATCTTATAGCCTAAATGATAAGGAAGTAAACCTTTCCTATATTTAGCAACAATTTTGATACGATTATCTACTTGAAATAGCGTTCAATTTTAAAATAAAGACGCCAATTTAACTTTTAATGTTTGAAGCTTTCAAATAACGTTCAGTAGTTTATAAAAAATCGACCAAAATCTGTAAAATTGACCGCTTATCGCTACGAGATGTATATAGTAGAAGACTTTGTCTATCTTAGCTCACTGGTGATCGCAGACAATGACACCAGCCGTGAGATCCGACGGTGAATGCTCAGCGGAAGTCGTGAGAGTGGACTCCACAAGCAACTGCGGCCGAGAAGACTTAGGGCTCGCACCAAGTTTTACCTGTATGGGAGAGTGGGGAATCATGGGCCACTTTTGTTCGTTGTTCCATAACATCTTTATTATAAAAAAATAAAATGAAAATAAGAAATGGTATGGTTTTCTACATTTTCAAGGTATGATATGGTATTTTTTTAATAAGTAATTTTTCCCCAAATTCTGACTGTTTGAAAAAAAGCAATATTTTTTGGATTTTGAAAAATGGTGGGGAATCGTGGGCCACCAAACCCAAATTGTCCAAATAACATGCAAAGTTTATGAGTTGACCCAAAAGTGTGATTTCCTAATTCATTTCGTAATTTTAAAGTAATTTCAGATGATGAAATAAAAAAGAGAGCTGTGTATGATCGTATAGATTCCAAAACCTGGCTCGCGAACGTTTTGGCAAAATTTCTCATATAGGATGGACAAAATATTTTTCATAACTCTTCATTTGGGGAAAACCCCTGCACGATGTTCATAAGAACGGTTGTCCTCTACGGGGACGAGATATGGATATTGCTCGAGGAGGACCTGCGTACACTCGGAGTATTCTCGGAGAATCATCATTTAGTTCGATAATTGATTCCCTCTCCCTTTGTTTTTGTCACATTTGAAGATTCTCTCTATAAAGATAAAATATAAATGCATCTCCTACAAGGAAGGAAACTCGTTCAAAAAATTAACTACTCTAACTCACAATTGAAAGTTTATATTTTCACATTCTGGAATGCATCGATTCCTCATAGATTGCTTCAAAAAAGTTTGTCTCAAAAATCGATGGATTACACTGTTGAAAAAGCCTAGCCACTGGGATGGGTATTAAAAGATTTAACAATTGCGTCAGCTGTATCGGAATTTCCCGTAGCATGCATGCTTGCTACCATGAGACTTATTAAAGCTGGTGACGCCGCTTCTTGGGATTTCGCTGGCGATGATAAGCCAACGGCAATCACCCAGCAGAAGAAGACGAGCACTTTGAAGCAATCTGAAAGAGACAAAATTTAAATTTTCTTAATTAGTAAGTTTGAAAAAAAAAAAAACAAATACAGATTGTGGTTGTTAATCCTGATTCAAATAAAAAACGTTTTCTTACAATTGACTGAGGGAAGTTCCATGTCGAACTCTTTCGACCAACTGAAGAGATATTTTCTATACTGATTCAGTTGACACAGGTTTGTCCTTTTATACAATAATCAAATCAAGAACCACGTCAGTGCTAATTGCTCAAGAGTTTCATGTTTTTCTTTCACTAATTGATGACATGTGTGTGTACTCAAGCGGCTTTTGTGTTTACCTTGGTCAGGGATGCCA
This sequence comes from Uranotaenia lowii, assembly GCF_029784155.1. Classification (NCBI taxonomy): domain Eukaryota; kingdom Metazoa; phylum Arthropoda; class Insecta; order Diptera; family Culicidae; genus Uranotaenia; species Uranotaenia lowii. The sequence goes on along the minus strand of NC_073693.1, from coordinate 308,550,568 downwards.
TTTTCTACCGTGAAAATCGGAGAACGGAGAATAGGTCGATTCACACACTGCCTGGCCTCACTGTTTTTGACACTTCGCAATTCCTGTTTTGATTCCTTACTGTCCAATTTAACACGCTGAGGATGCGAAGCATGTTTTTTTTTTTTTCTGGGATTTTAACAAGGATGGAAAGCAATCATTTGAGTCCTCATTCAATTCTCATTCACACATTCTTAGCAATAGTTCAAAAACATTAAGAATCAGCAGTGAGTCAATTTTGAAAAAATTACGTTCAATGTTATGCAGAACATGTGGTTTATAAATGCTGAAGAGATGAGCTTGATAGACGCGAAGCGAAAAAAGTTATCACGTAAATTGTTATGGACTGCTAGTGTCTTCACTAAACCCGCCTTATGGGGTAAGTGGGGACGGTAGATTTTCCCTTTTTATTTTTCAAGAAATTTTCAACAAATTTGTGTTTTCTTGACTAAATACGTGGCTTTATTGCTCGAACCGTCCAAAATTTCATGATACTAGTAGTAAGGCATCTTTCAATGATTTTTGTGTGTAATTTATGTTGCAATACCGATTTTTCGAAAATATATACTTATGCCAGAACAAACAAGTACTTTTCCCAGTTTTCCATGATCCGGATGCTTGATATAGCTAAATTGTGTTGGATGAAGGAGATAAAATTGATAAAATTAGTAAACATCAAATATGTATTAAGCCGTCCCAACTTACCCCAGGTAGGGCTTAGAGAAAAAAAAATTAAATTTTTGTAAATAAACTCTTTTTTCATCATTTCCAACCGTCGTTTCTTTTCTTAACTGGTTGTTTCAAATGTAAGGATTTTTTCAATGAAGAGTTTTCGTCAAGCTAGTTTATGTGAAATTTGCAATTGGAAAAGATGCACTTCAACTCGACATCGTAGTTGAAAATAGAAAATTCCCAAAAAGTCGCTGTAAACATCCGTTACTGTCGGAATCTTTTCTTTTTCACAGTTTTTGGAGAGATTAGAAGTAAATTAAACATTCTGCATTAAAAACTCGATAAAATAGTTCACAGTATTGTTTTAATAGCCATCATCCGGTCCCCATTTACCCCGGTGTACCTTACATGAAATTTTCCTACTATTCCTAAAATGAGAAGAATTTCATTTTCTCATTTTAATTATTTTATTTACATAGTATTTCGTCTCACGACATAACAACGAACATCTATTATATAAAATTCTCTTGTAACGGTGTTTGTAGTACTACTCCTCTTAAACGAACTAAACGATTCGAATGAAATTATTTTTAGAATATTCTGTAGCCATGCGAATCGGTTTATATCGAATAAAAACAACACAAAGTCGCATCAATTGTCCGTAATAATTGAATTTGTAGTTTTTTTGAATGAAATAAAAGTCATGGCTTCCATTTTTTCGAGACTTTTTTTTTCCTTTGGGCGGTTTGTTTTTCGTCTCCAAGGTCGAGGCGTCGCGAGCAGACGTCGTTAGAATTTAGTAACCATGGCATAGCATACTAATCAGTGAGAATATTTTGGTGCGTATTTCTCAACCAAGCATATTTTCAATGCAAGTGGTGGCGATATGAAGCCTCGATGTGATTTTTTTTGTTCTTGATTCCTAGCTCATTTCTTCAGCACATGGTTATGAATGACGCCTAGATGTGACTCAGGTTGACATTTTGCTGATCGAATAAAACATATAATATTTTGTTTGGCCAAAATCTGAAATTGAAAAGTCAGGTATCCATTTTTAGAGATTTTCTTTTCTTCGAGGGGTTTGTTTTTTCGTCTCCATGGGCGAGGCGTCGCTAGCAAACGTCGATGCAAGAAATAGTAACCAAAGCATACTGTTCATTGATCGCTGGAAAAATTTAAAAATTAGGCGCCTATTTCTCAACCAAGTACCTAGATTTCTTATGCACGTGGGGGCAAGGTTGCCGAAAAAAAATCCGTGATTTTGAGAAAAATAATTCTGATTTTCTGTGATTTCACCCAAAAATTCTGTGATGGATTTCTGTGATGCTATTTCCTTGAATTTCGAAGAAAATTTTTGATTAATTGGGTTATTTTCACATTTTAGTTGGGCAAAATCAATTAACATTACCAATCTTATCATACTTTTCTGATTCAAAGAAAGAAATCTTAATTTAATATTATCCAAAAAAGTTACAATTTCGGAAATCCATTCAAAATTTAAAAGTTCTGTGAAATCTGTGAAAATTTCAAAATTCTGTGTTCTGTGACACAGATTCTGTGATGGAAATTTGCTCAAAATTCTGTGAAATTACAGATTTTTCTGTGATTTCGGCAACCTTGCGTGGGGGCGATATGCAACCTAGATGTGTTATTTTTCTTGCTTATTTGTACACAGCACATGGTAATAAATGACGCCTAGATGTGACACGGATTGATATTTTATCGATCGAATCAAAACCATTTAAACGATTTCAACTATTAAAACCATTTTAAATTCGTGTTAATTTAAGTTGTAAATTGTTGTCCAAAAAAATATGAATTTGGTAAAGATAAATATGAAATAATATTATTACACTTTGCGGACGTTTGAAAATAAGAAATTGGGAAGCTTTACATTCAATTTCGTAAAATCCAATAAGCCTAGAACGCTAGACGCATTAACTGAACAAAAGTCTATTCTATTCTATTTTGTTTACTTATAGAAGATTTTAACCAACTTGGTAATTCGTCCTCTCAACAAGAGTCTGTTTTTTTAAATAGATTAGATAGGATTGAAGTTTTAAAAGGCCGAATGAACTATTTGATTTTTGCAAACGTAAATTGAAGTTATCAATAAAGTAATCTACTTTTTAATAACAAAAAGTGAGGACATGCATTTTCCCGCAGAATTTTCAATTAAGAAAGTAGACTAGAGCAAGTGCAAACTATCAACTTTTACAAAAAATGTATGCATTATTTCTTCATCTAAAAATTGTTGGGCCCAAAAAAAATTGATTAAATAAACTTAACTCTTTTTTTTTAAATCATTCACCAAAAAACTGTTTACACGTTTACTGTTTGTTTACACACAATTCAAGTACAAACTAAATATGAAAAATTTATTTTTGTATTACATATTTTGGCTATATAGAAGAGACTTTTGATTCACTTTTTTGTTTTTTATTGATTGATATTCCAGGGGCAGCAGATTTTTATGATGAACTTTTAATATGACCTGAAAGTGTTAAAAATAATATTAATTCCTGTAATTTCTTCGGTGGAATAAGTGAAAACGCGCCATTTAGCTATGAAACATCTACAATTTAAGAATTTTATCTCCAAAATGGCCAGAAAGGATATCCCGAGTGTTGAATCTGAAGCGGATATTCAAAATTATTATAAAGGTCTTTGTAAATCAAGGTCTTTTGGTTGAACAGCATTCAGTGAAATTGAAGTACCAAGCATTAATTTATTTCGGAGAAAAACTTAGGATATATCAATGAAAGTTGATAAAACAGACAAACAAGAACAAGTATTAAATTCATTTTAAAGTCTTTTCACTGACGCATCTGAAAAAGACCTATGTGTTTTCACTTGCCCCAATAAATGGGACAAATGTATTCTTCGATATTTCTTTTTGTCAACATAACTAAAATTTTTTTTTTAAATATAACTTTTTTTCAGAGAATATGAAAGTTGAACCGTGGTGATAAACCCCTCCCTCCTTCCATTGGAGATACAGGGAGATGGGGGGGGCTTTAACCACTTTTTTATTGCATAGCTTGAAAACTATTCGAGCAAACGAAACCAAATTCTGCTAGGAAGGGTATATGGGTACGATAAATAGTTCTATGAATATTTGGTACCTCTCCCTCCTTCCAGTGAGGATATAGAAAGTGGGGAGGGTGCTCTTTTATAATTATCAGGAAACTGGATGAATAATCAAGAAAATTTCACCCAATTTGGAGTGGGAAGGTATTTGATTACGATAAATGTTTCTATTATATGTTGAAAACCTTTCGTCCTTAAGTCCGAAAATTTTAAGGGAGGAGGGTCCTCCCATATAATTTTTACATCCCTCGGGAACTCACTAAGCATATGGAACGAAATTTGGCTTGAGAGGGTATTTGAACCCAGGGAAGGTTTCTGTGAATATTTGGTACTACTGCCTCTTTCCAGTGGAGTGATATGAAGGAGAGGAGGAGGGGGGGGGGGGGGTAGGCTCCTTTGCTATTTTTCCCATTACTCGAGAACTAACCAACCAAATGGAAAAAATTTTGGCATGAGAAATCATTTGGATACGTAAAATGGTTATTAGCTTATTTGAGACTTCTTTCTCCTTCAATTGACAGTTAGGGAAGACGGATGCTCATATACGTATGATTGTTTTGCATAAACCAAAAACTTATCTAACAAATGGAACCAAGTATGACATGGGAACAATCATTCAGTTTAGCAATTGGGGAAGAATTTGGCATTGGAGTGTATTTGAATACACGGAATGTTCAATCTTGATCCCCTTCTTCTAGGTAGGGGATAGGTAGGAAGAGCGGCTCCGATACAATTTTTATAGCCTAACTCGACAATTAATAAATCAATCGAAACCAAATTTGGCATGAGAGGGTATTCGAGCTCAAGATATGTTTTTTTTCGGTAGTTTAGCATCAGTACCACAAATCAGTGGAACGATATAGAGGGAAAAGAGGGCATTGATACAATTTGTTTAATATTTCGATAACTTATCGAGAAAATAGAATTAAATTACCATGGAAACAAATTAGTGTACGAGCAATGATTCTTCGATGGTTTGAGAACCCCTTTCTCTTGCCAGAGGGTAGATATACAGTGGGGAGAGGGTCACCAATTTTTTTAATAACTCGAGAACTTATCGCGAATGGAGCCATATATGACGTGGGATCGTATTTTTATACAAGAAGTGTTTTTCTGATGTTATGAGACCCACCTTCCTTCAATTAGGGATATAGGAATGGGGGTAATTTGTATGATATTTCGATAGCGAATAGGTAAAATAAATGTCCCATGATGTTATTTTGTTACTAAAAATGTTTATATAATAGTTTGGCATAGTTTCATATTTATATAAAAAATATTTTGGCATAAGTTATAAACTTATGAAGCAAAGAAATCCAGAGCCATAAAAAGGATTGAAAAACATGGATTTAAAAAAAAAACAATTAAAATTTCAAAATAAAAAAAGTTGCAGAATCATTTTGTAAAAACATTTTAATGATTTTGAAATTGAACTTAAAATTTTGTGCAAATAAAAAACAAGTTAAATAACTAGGTACCAAAAGTTTCAAAAATTTTTGGAAGGTGTAGCAAAGCACACCGGGTCAGCTAGTAATATAATAAATAGGTTTTATAAGCGAAATTCACACAGAACTCTGAAAGTTGATTTGGATTGGCAAGGTTTTATTATTTTCTCTGCAGAACCTACTGCAGAAGGGCCTTTTTGTGCTACTAAGCGTTGTATTGCAGTTTTATAGATCCTTACATAACCGGACGAGGTTTTATAGCTTTAATTTATAGTTGGTATGAAGTCCCTTATAAAACCTAAATTGTTACTTGGGATCGAAGCATGAACAGATTATTTCTTTTCGATCTATTAAATTTAAAAAAAAATCTGCTTTTCAATTAGTTCAGGAAATTTTGAAATCAGAACTGCCTCAATTAAAATCTTTAAAATAATGAATATATCTAAACATATGTTTTCCTCTTTTCAAAACCAATCGTTTCTTTGATTCATTGAGTTAAAGTTCAAAGGAATTAATTTGCATTTTTTGCTTGAATAAAAATAAGGAATTTGCAATACACAAAATCGCCAGAAGTAATGCCATGACAAGTGCTGTTTAGGAACACGTTAAGTTGAAATGTGTAAAGTCTATAACTTAAGCATCAGGCGAATCTGTTTGGAAATGATTTTGGTGAAAATATGGATTTTAATTCAAACTGCTTCGAAGGATGAGGATGGTGAATAAAAAGCTGCTTGAAAATGGTTCGTAAAAAATCTTTTCTTATGTTTTTTATTTCTCTAAAAAAATACACCATCCAAAGCTAATTGTGAGCTGAAAGCGCTGCGTTAGGCAAAATATTCGGCAAATACTCCAAAAATTGTCCCGATATTAAAAACAATATAACAAAACGGAATAAATCTACTGAATGGAATACAGCAAATGAAACATACATATTATCAACATACAGTTATTTATTAAACAAGTTACGAAAATTGGATTTAGAAGACCCGTTGAGTTTAAATTCTTTGGTTTAATTTTGATAGAATTGAGCGGGACGATTCGAGTAAAGGTAAAGAAGGGAAATGTAAAGAAAACTAGGAAAAATTAAAAATGGCCGCCAAGTTGAACATGGTAAGACGAAGTTTACCGGGTCTGCTAGTAATCCCTAAAATTCACTCGGTCCATGACAACCGCTCCAATTTCTCGGGCACCCCACGTTCGCTAGATCGATTTTCTCATTTTAAGATATTTGAATGGGGTTACCAGAGTCACCCAGCATATAAAAATGGACAATTAGCTAGTTGAGGTAATATAGACCAGGATTATTGTTTTGGTTTTAAAATTAAAACTACTAAAGCGATTTCCATAAACTACAGGGGTCAGCAATTGAAGTGCTACATTTAAATAAACATATAAATTAATCAAAACAACAACTTTTTATTTCAAATTCATTCAATTTCTCTGGAAAACAAATTACTTTTTCAAAAGTCACTGGTAAAGTTCGACTTGTTTGCCCTTGAGTTTAACTACTCGATGCAGACGTTCGAGGGCCTCATACGATGCCCGCAGGTGTTCTTGTGGTATTTTATCCCAAGCTGCCACGAGATGTCGCTTAAGGACCTCCACATCTTCATGTTTCTTAGAGCAGATTTCGGCCTCCAACATACTCCAAACAGCGAAGTCCATAGGGTTCAGGTCTAGCGAACTCGCCGGCCACTCGGAGCTCGAAATGAACCCTGGAAAATGTTGGCCCTTTCCAAAGTTGGGTTTTCTTCGCTTTGTGAGCCGGTGCCGAGTCCTGTTGGGAAACCCAATCCCTGGAACCAAAATGTCGACGTGCCACGAGTTTGACATTCTGTAGAACTAGTTCCCGATATGTAATTTGGTTGATCTTCACTCCTTCTGGGACAAAAACCAGCGGAGTCCGGCCATCGCTAGTGATTCCGGTTCAAACCATCACCGATGCTGGTTTCTGTCGCCGGGTGGCTGTCAGAAAGTCGGTATGGCTTCGTGATCTGTCTGGCAACCAAACTCTGTCGTTCTGCTTATTCATGAACTGCTTTACGGTGGAGAGGCCGTTCTCGTCGGTAAACACGATATTCTTCAACCTTTCTTCCGCGGCCCTCTTCAGCAGCGCCTTCGCTCTTTTTACCCGCTTTTGTTTCTGCTTCACCGTAAGGTCTTGAACCTTTCGGATGTTATAGGGCTTGGTCTGAACTCCAGACTCTGAAGTTTATCTTTCAGGATCCGACGGGGACTTCGATCCGATATGTTGAGATCCTCTGCCAATTTAGTGGCACTACGATGAGGATTTCTCTTAAGGTGCTTCTTGACGATCTTCGCCATGGCAGGTGTCACCACAGTAGGTCGGCGTCCCCCACCGTACCGTTTTTTGACACATTCGATCTCCAGGTATCTTTTACTGTACGGTATACAAAACTTCTGCACACACTTATATCGGACAGCTCACGAACTATGTCCTTCTGCCGTTTGCCAGCTAGAAACAAGACAGCCACAGCGCTACGTTTCTGTTTGAGATCCATTTTTTCGGATAACACCTGATTACAAAAGTAACTCTTAGGTACATACAATGATAGCTAAGACTTAATGTAAACAAAGCGACGAGGGGTCGTTCAATACTGTTTCGTGTTCAACGAAATAATGACTGTTGAAATGATGTACGGGCACGAGATATAGATATTGTTCGAGGAGGACCTGCGTACACTAGGAGTATTCGAGCGACGAGTGTTAAGAATAATCTTTTGGCGGCGTGCAGAAGAAACGAATTTGGAGTATGGATGAACTACGACCTCGTGCGCCTCTACGGCGCATCCAGTATCCAGAAGGTGGCGAAGGCTGGACGGATACGCTGAGCAGGACATTTTGCGAGAATGCCGTACAACTGTCCTGCAAAAAAGTTGGTCGCTGCGAATCCGGTGGGACCAGCAGGAGTTTTTTTTAATTAGTTGTTAACCCAGGTGGTAAATCCAATTTACGGATTGCATTCATGATACAATGCCAAGGAACACTGTACCCCTACGCCATAAAGTCCATCTGGGGCCACTGACCTTTGTTCCCACCTCGAACTGTTTGACACACTTTGCTTCAATAGTGGGAGGTCAATTCGCGCGGTCACAAACACATCTCTCTTGATTATCATGGGATGCGCTATCGTTTGATCGGAGAGCAAAAAATGTCAAATGATATTTCGGATATTTGTAGTGGTTAGTCGTTTGACTGTCATTCCATGCGTTGCAAATCAATCATTCCACATTGTTCGACCAACACATCCAAACACGCCTGGCACTGTTCAGCAGCGGATATTTTTTACGCAGGAGAGAGTGAACAGAAAGGATTACCTTCGTTTATTGAGCCTATAGTTTCTGCTACGTGAAAGGGACAGGCGACGTCATAAACCGTCGGGAATTTTGGTCGTTTGATCATCAAATCATCGTTCTCGTGTACCATGACATGAAATTTCATTCGACAATCACGCATAGGTGAATGCGTGACATTTCGACTGATAGTAGTCGGCTGTTGCGTTAGTATTTGGTCGCATTCGTTTGATGGCGAGAACAGTGAAACTGACGGAAGCAGGCTGTGCGACTGTTAGAGAGAATGTCGATGGTTTACAAGTCTCACGACATCTTATCGTGTGAATGAGGTCCCCACGCAGCGCAACTACTAACTTTGTGAATCCAGTCCAGGAAGTCCGGAAAGACAAAGCGAGTTGTCGACGACACTTTCTCTGTTCAAACACGCGGGTAGTGGGGGTAAGCCCCCTAAGTCACGTGTAGGACTCAGACTCCTCCGAACTCACAAGTAGTGTTGACTTAAGTCACCACTCAGCGCAACTACTCGATCTTCAAGTCGGGCGCTTTACTCACCCGAAGCGCTATAGATCGCTATAGAAGCGCTCATCAGGTCACACTCGCGGTTCAGGCGCATCAATTCCCGAAACGCGTGTCGAACCCTGACACCTCCGGCAAACCGTGCATCTCAGACACTGACGTGTAAAACACGTCCCAAATGATCGGCCCACCATTGGCCACCACTTTGCGCATCTACTCGTTTTGCGAGTCGGGTCTATACCCACCGAAGCGCAAAACGAGTTGGCGATCGCTCTCCCTCCGGTCACGCCCGCATATCAGGGCCATGACCCCCCGAAAGCGTGTTGGACCATCACGCACACACCCAAGTACTGGTACCTAAGTACCCGGGTGCACCACTTCTTCCGAGCGGGTTTGGCAGACCCGTCGACAGCCTCTAGTCGGTTTGGTGTAGTTCTCTTGACCGTTCATTTGCAATACGCCGGACTTGTAGACACGTTTCCACTCTGTACCACGGGGAGGTGGAACTACGTCGCAGAGCAGGGACCAGCAGGAGTGCAACGAGCGAGGTGGTTAGACCAAGTGGAGCGTGATCTGGAGAATGTGGGAGACCCGAGAAGTTGAAGATCAGTTGACATGAACCGAGTGAATTGGTTAAATTTTGTGACGGAAATAATAAGCCTTTAAGTTCTCTGCACCTTTGAAAAATAGAGAATTTTCAAACTGTGAAAGATTGCACATCACATGGGATTCATAACTTCATTTTGAGTGTAAATCATCATTTAGTTCGATAATTGAACTCCTCCCTCTTTGTTTTTGTCGCATTAAAAGATTCTCTCTATAAAGATATCATATAAATGCATCTCCTATCAGGAAGAAAACTCGTTTATAAAATTAACAACTCTAACTCACAATTGAAAGTTTATATTTTCACATGTTGGAATGCATCGATTCCTCTTAGACTTCTTCAAAAAAGTTTCTCTCAAAAATGGATTAATAACACTGTTGACAAAGCCTATCCACTGGGATGGTTTCTGATAGATTTAACTAGCGCGTCAGCTGCATCGGAAAGCGCTGAAGCATTCATGTTTGCTACATTGAGACTTATTACAGCTGGTGCCGCCGGTTCTTTGGATTTCACTGGCGAGGATAAGCCAACGGCAATCACCCAGCAGAAGAAGATGAGCACTTTGGAGCAAACTGAAAGAGAAAAAATATAAAAAAGATTAAAATAGGTATTTTAAAATAAAAGAAACATAAAAGAATTGTAGTTGTTTATCCTGATTCAAATAATAAACGTTTTATTACAATTAACTGAGGGAAGTTCCATGTCGAACTCTTTCGACAACTGAAAGTTTATTTTATGATCTGGAATATTTTCTTAACTGATTCATTGCGGCACATGTTTATCCTTTTATACAATAATCAAATCAAGAACCACGTCAGTGCTGATTGCTCAAGTGTTTTATGTTTTTCTTTTGCTAGTTGATGACACGTGTGTGTTTGTACTCAAGCGCTTTTCATATTTAGCTTGGGTCAGGAATTCTAAATGATGTCAATCACATTCTTATGTTGCACAATCTGTGTCCTTATACTTAATACTCTCTAAGAAATTTGGTGATGAGACTTCTTTTTAAAATTAAAAAAAAAAAGAAAAGTGTTAACAGTTTAAAAGTGTTTTAAAATTTCAATTTGAGTTTTGTTTTAAAGTTTTGTTTTTTGCCGAATCGGAATATAGCATTCAAACTGAGGATACGCATTTGCATCGTAATTGAGAATTTAAAAAAAAAACATGTTAAAAGGGTGAACATATTCAGCTCTGGCAGAAACAAAAAAAAACTGAAACTACCGCTTTAAAAAATCTGCCACAATGGATTTGGACGTCTGATAGGGAAAAATAATTTTCGAATTATATTTCTGACGATTGGAACAATTTTATAGTAGATAGCGTCGATTGAAATTCAAATCTTGGATTGAGACTTCTGTTGCTGACAGTTTTAATTTATCAACTTTCATAAGAGCAAGTTCACTCATGTTGGGATGAAGTGATAGAAATATTGACTCTTATAGCACTTATGAAAATTTTACCGTGCATAAATATTTTTTTAAATCCTTCGGCGTTGTATTTTTTGCAGAACTGTTTCTATTTCAGCCGTATGTGACAAGGAATATTTAAAGAAGGTGGTGCCGAGGCAGTCCTGCTCTAGTATTGGTACATACTGCGACATCACAATCTCGAAAAATCTTTTGATTTTCAAGGAAATCTAAATTTTTCGATGATAACTCGAAGGCTCTGCTCTAAATTTTCTTTTTTGTAAGCATGTTATTATAGAATGATTCTTGTTCTTTAAGATAGCTACTTAAAAAGATGGATTTTCAAGTATTTTTTTTTATATAAAACTAGCTGATCCCGTACGAACTTCGTTTCGCTTTAAATCATTGGTACTTCAAAATAAGTTTAGAAAATGAATTCGAAACATTCTTTCGACAATTTTGGGGAAAAAATCAAACAGTGTTTAAAGTCGCTACTATTACTATTACTTGAAATTCAAATTAAACGGTTGATTGGCTTTTTATTAAAATTTATGTGAGAGTGTTTTCTTCTCGATCGGTTGCAAAATCGTCTAGAAATATCGTCTATGGCAGAAACATGTACTATTTGTTTGTGTGCACGACTCTTTTGCTTGACCTTCACACTTAAATTGGTATCAATTAACTGCCTCCAACAAAATTATTGCACAAAACACTGAACTTTCAATGAAACCCTCTTATTCTGTCCCATGGCCCGAAATTCGATAATTGAAACCAATTTTTCGTTCCTCAAAACTCCCTTTTGCCATATTTTCTTTTCAATTTATATGTAAAATAACGTCAGGAACTTGAAAACAGTGAACAGTGAATATAGACGCCCCTTTCGCCGACCCTTGACACGGAACGTGCTACCTGTAGTCAATTGCTCATAGTTTATAATCCTCATCTGAACATTTTCATCTCAATCCGATGCATGATCACGACAATATCACGAAAACAGTGAGCAACTAACATGGACGGCTTTTTTTCGACCACGATTCAAAACTTGACACCTGAAATCAATTATCTTTTCTGTTAACCTCCCATGTGCCAATTTTCATTACAATTCTATGCTCAATCAAGAGAATATCGTAAAATCAGTGAACAGATAATAACCCCTTTTGCCGACCCCTGAGTCAAGATTTGAAACCTGAAAGCAAAAAAATGTCCCTCAAAACTCCTATGCGAAAATTTTCATCTCAATCCAATGTAGAATAACGTCAAAATCGCAAAAACGTTTAAGTTGGGTATGGACGACTCCTTCAGCCAACTTCTGATCCGCAATTCGAAGATTGAAATCGATTGCTGGTCCCTCAAAACACTCATGTGCAAATTTTCATCACAATCCGACGGAAAATAACGTCAATAACGTGAAAACAATATTTGTCTTGTATGGACGATCCTCTTCAGAAGGGGTCGTCCAAAAATCTAAAAACATTTTTCATCATTCCTGGTCCTAATGAGCATCCATGCCAAATTTCAGATCTCTAGCTCTTAAGACGGCTGAGTCTATAGAGGACAAACAAACAAACAAACAAACATACAGATAATTGCTTTTTATATATATAGACTAGCTGACCAGGTGTGCTTTGCTACACCTTCCAAAAATTATTAAAATTTGTGGTACCTAGTTATATAACTTTTCATTTATTTGCACAACATTCTTAATTCAATTTCAAAATCATTTGAATGTTTTCATAGAAACATTCGTGGTGCCCAAATACCATCCTGAGCCAAATTTCGTTCCATTTTCTGGGTAAGTTCCCGAGTGATGTAAAAAATTGTATGTGAGCACACTCCTCCCTTAAGATTTTCCGACTTGAAGAAGGGAGGGTTCTCAAAACATCATTGAATCATTTCTCGTAATGAAATACCTTTCCACGCCAAATTTTGTTCCATTCGCTCGTTTATTTTTCCAGTTATGCTTTAAATTGTAAAGGATCCCTCTTCCTCCCCCCCTTCTTTCTCCTCACTGGTAGGAGAGAGGGGTACCAAATATTCATAGAACTACTTATCGTACCCGAATATCCTTCCAAGCCAAATAAGGTATAATTTGCTTGAATAGTTTTCAAGTTATGCAATAAATAAGGGGTTAAAGGCCCCCCCCCCCTCTTTCCTGTATCTCCAATAGAAAAAGGGAGGGGTCTGAAATAATTATAGAACTATTTCTCGTATTTCATTAACCTTCCATGCCAAATTTGGTTTCATTAGCTTGATTAGTTCTCTAATTATGTAAAAAATTGTAAGGTAGGCCCCCTCCCCCCTTTCTATCTCCCCACTGGAAGGAGAGAGGGGTACCAAATATTCATGGAACTATTTATCGTATCCAAATACCCTTCCAAGCCAAATTTGTTTTCATTTGCTCGAATAGTTTTCAATTTATGCATTAAAAAAGGGTAAAAGGCCCCCCCCCCCTTCCTTCCTGTTACTACACTGAAACGAAGGAGGGGTTTGAAATAATCATAGAACCTTTTCTCGTATTCCACCACCCTCCCATGTCAAATTTGGTTCCATTAGCTTGATTAGTTCTCCAGTTCTGTAAAAAATTGTAAGGTAGACCCACTCCCCCCTTCCTATCTCCCCACTGGAAAAAGAGATGGGTACCAAATATTTTTAGAAACATTCCTCGTCCCCAAGTACCCACCCATGCCAAGTTTGGTATGATTTGCTAATCAGTTCTCGAGTTACGAAGACTTATAACTTTAAAATGAAAGACCCCCTCCCCCCTTCCAGGAATAGGGAGGGGTCCCAAACTATTATAGGAACCTTCCCTGGTCTCCAATACCCTCATATGCCAAGTTTCATGCAAATCGGTTCAGTAGTTTTTGAGTCTATAGGGAACAGACAGACAGACAGACAGACAGACAAAAATTCATTTTTATATATATAGATAGACTTTTGAAGTTCGAATAAATGCTGAATTTTCCCTCCTCAAATTTGCAAAACTTTAGAATTAGTTCAAAAAATTCCATGAAAATGTTCAAGTCTGTTCAGTTTTTGCTTCTTATTACAAAAGATAGTTAAAACAACAACTATTAATAACGAAACCACAATTTTTTACTGGTATTTGATTAAACTGAGTTCACAATCACTTATTGATGTTAATTGTTCTACATACGAATTGTGTACGGTAAACCGATTGGATAAAAATCATGCCAATCACTTGAACACTCGAAAATTACCAGCTGGATCTTTTGAATGCTGATTTTTTCTCATTTCGGCACGTTTTAGCGTCAAGATGACACTGAATCAAAGAATAAAATAAGAAAAAAGTACACATTGCAATCTTTAAAGGACAAACAAATTTCATAACATAATCAATTAGAGGCCGTACAACACTATCAAAAAGAAATCGGAATTAATTTGCATTCTAAATCATGTTTTGCTTAAATATTTCTGCCATGCTCGCATAAATTTTCGATACAATCGTTTTTGTGACGTCACAAAACAAAATCAATATGGCTCTCGACACTTACTTATTTAAATATTCCTTGCGTATGTGATAGAAATCGAGCAATTTTTGCATCACAGCATGCAACACGTGTTTAAAAAAAATTTGAAGGCTGCAGATCTTGAAAATGTTTTTGCATGGTGAAGTTTTCAAAATGTGCTACAAGTGTTTATGTTTCTACCACATATTCCCAACACAAATGAACTTGTTCTAAGCAAACAGTGTTGCTTTTTACAATATATAATACCAATTAAGTCGAAAAGATTAGTTATGATGGAACATGTTTTGATAAAATACTCTTAAAAAACAAGATGGTTCCGAAAGGGATCGAAACAAATTCATGGAAAATGTTTTAAGAACAACTCTTGAGAAAGTCATTTCACAACTTGAAACCGATACAGACTTTTTATAAACATTTGCAGGTAACTTTTTAAACGTGCTTTATTTTGCTAGCAAAGATTATAGTGCCATTGAAGTTGAACTAAAAGTTTTTCACCCACATATTATATTTTTTTAATGGAAATTCACACTCTTCGGAAGAAGTATGAAATCGGAGAGTGTTTTTTCGAAAGTAGTTTTTTGCATTCATTAGTATTGTGTATAGACACTATAATTTCATATAGTCTGGCAAAGAGAATGACGGGAGCCAATCGAACTGTCATTCGCGGGAGCCAATCGAGCAAACTTTCTAAATATTGGAAAATCATGGTTGAAGTATTGTGATTCACAAACCTTTTTTGGCTTATTGGTAACATTAACTTATGCTAAATAAATATTTTCCACTAGTTTTACACCTATAGATTATATTATATTTTTTAAAAGCCATTTGGAGTTGAACTGACAAAAATAGCATGTAATTTACGAATCTAATAAACTTTTTTTTTATTTTGCAACTGGAAAGAGTTAAGAAGAGCTTGAACATTGTCGTAGAATGCTCGATTGGCTCCGCGCGAATGACAGTTCGATTGGCTCCCGTCATTCTCTTTGCCAGACTATATGAAATTATAGTGTCTATAGTATTGTGAAATAAAAAAGATTCGAGAAGCAGACAAAAAGAAAAGAACTAAAATGGCTGGTGGTTTTTCAAGTTAACTGAACAATTGTTAACAAGATTAATTCTTTGCACTCGTCAACTGGCAGCGCAAATGGAACGAGGATGAGTTGGGTCGGTGGCTTCACTCGATTATCCCAAGGGTAAGCCTTAAACCATGGTGCAATAGATTGGACCTGAGTCGTGATTTTATTAAAACATTTTCCCGTCTCATGTCCAATCATTATTCCTTGAATGCGGTACTCTATCGTGTGAATCTCGCTAGCAGCAATTTGTGTCGTTGTGGCCAGGGTTACCATGCCATCGAGCATATTGTTTGGTCGTGTGAGGACCATTTTATCACCAGAGCGAATTTGATTGATTCCCTTCGGGCCCGAGATAAACCACCTAATGTTCCAGTAAGGGATGTGTTGGCTGTGGTAGACCTAGACTATATGTTCGAATTATACCTTTTTCTTAAATCTATCGATCTCCGCGTTTAAGTATCCCTTTCTTCTTTTTTCTTTTTCTTTTTTGTCTATCGTAGTTTTGAATAATGAACGATGAACTCAATACTTGAATCCTTAAAAAAGAAAAATGGACAACATTGTGAAAAAAGCCATGTGAAAAAAAGCTATGTAAATTAAAATAATGGTCTCCCGGCTCCGTTAAACTAATTTGTATGAGCCGTTTCAAATAAACGAATTGTAAAAAAAAAAAAAGATTAATTCTTTTGTGAATTTTTTTATTCAACCTTATTGAGACTTCCAATCAAAGGACCAGTCAAAGCAGAATTGGGACATTTTTTTAATTCAAAACTTTTTCCGTGGAATGAGACTACTGACTTCTAAGATGACACTCGATACTAGAGGCTGTCTCAGTAGACTGAGTCGATTTGGTTCAAAACTCATCCATGGTTTTTTGCAGAATTTTAAAGTTATGTTTACATGAGTAAATTCGAACTTTCAGGTTTGTATGGGGAAATTGAATATTTTGTACTGAAAAATCAACAGAGTTTTTGTTTCTATTGTGGGACCGAGCCTGCTTATGATTTTCAAGTGAATATTTAAATTTTATTAAAGAAATTTTTAGCTGACCAACTTTGTCGAAGACTTTTTATTTTATTAGGCAAAAAACTTATTAGCTGTTTAACATGGGTATGTCTTTTGGCATTGATAAACAATAAATTCAATTGACATCACTGCTTGTGCCTCGCAAAACATTGCATGAATAGTACTCATGCAATACCTCGTGAGGCACCCAGCAGTGATGTCAATTTGCTTCTGTGGTAGAAATAATAGATCAATACATAACTTAAAAAAGTGTGCAAAGATAAAAAAAAAGTAATCAACAGTAAATTTTTTAAAAATATTTTTAGATTAAATACCTTTCATAGTAACACCTTCATGTCCTCCACAGAAAGTTTTTCGATCAAATGAATAGTTTTTAAAATACACACGTTTGTAACTGTCCGGATTCTAAAAGATCATAGCCTTACGAAATGAAGACTGGTACCGTAAACTGGGGGAACTTTGATCACTTTTTTCAATCATTCTTGAATGTTTTGGAAGGGGTTGCTTTTTCGTAATACCTAAAAGTTTTAGAACACCTACTGAGATGAGGAGTATAAAACATGATCATTGATTGCAGGTCATTAAAAACAACATTAATTACATGTTTTTTACAAAACCAGAACTCGAGTTTAGGGGTAACTTTGATCACTATGGTTTTTACGTAGCTCAATATCTTCAAAATTATTGTTATGGTGCCATTTAGTACAGATGGTATACACATTTATAAAAGTAATTTTTTGTTAGGACTAAACTGATTTTTTCAACGTATTTTTTTCAAAAATATTTATAATCAAAAGATGGACAATGGTGCTGCATACATCTAGGGGTAAAAATGATGAACATTTCTCAATTTTTGTTTGGCTTCAAAATCAAATGTTAATTTTAATATTCCTATTGAATAACGAAAAAAATGCAACAATTAACTTAAAATCTTCAATAAAAATCGAATAAAAACTTGTAAAACACCCGGTCTGGACCGGTTGTCCAAATATCGAGGAAAAAAACCCCGATTTTGCCCGGATTTTTCACAATTTTTGCAAAATTTGAATCTTAAACTCAAATTTAGTTCACGAAATGTTTGTTTTTTACGTAAAAAAAATTGTTTTTAATTTTTTTAAGCGAAATTAATTTGCACATTTTTTTTTCAAATTGTGAGAAAAGAATTGAAGGCCGCTAATAACATGATTGGTAATAAAAAACATTTTTCAAATTTTTACCTTTATGGTCGGATTGCCTGGATATCTCCCGTTTTTTTAGATTTATATTCAGAAACCCAATGCCCAGATTTTGCCAGATTTTTTAGTTGAAATGCCCGGATTTTTCCAAGCATTTTTAAAGAAAAACCATTGCAAAGTCCGATCACTGGATTTCAAAAACATGTTATATTAATAATAAAGAAGCAGTATTGCGAAATGATGCAGTTTCTAAAACATCTAAAATTCCTTTGACCTGCCGTCCATTCGGTTTACCATGTATTCGACCAAACAGGCATTTGGTCTAGCTTCCAAAAGGCCTTACGTCCGTTTGGCTGAACAATCATTGGTTGAATAACCGTCGACTGTATAACCCATTCGACGTAGTGCCCTTTTCGGCATAACGTCCATCGTCCGAATGACCTTCAACTGAATAGCATTCTGTTTAACGAAAGCTTGTAACCGTTGTTACAAAACGCATTAGATGTTTTTTCAGTGTTGCTTTATGTTTGATGTAAACTGTAGTGTATTTTGTTAATTGTTTAGGGAAATAGGGAATTTTGATTATCACTCATATTAAACGGGATTGTGCCAACGTAAGAACTTAATTACACAATTAACACACGACGTATTACAGGACACGACACTTAACGTTCTTACAAAACGTTTTGTAAGAACGTTAAGTGTCGTGTCCTGTAATACGTCGTGTGTTAATTGTGGAATTTTGATTATATTAGTTAGTTTTAAAAATTTAAAAACAAAATATACAAAAACAGAATTTGTAAGATTTAAGCAGGCGGGCTTCAAAATAAGGCATTCATAGTACCACGAACAGGGAGGGGTGGTCCTCCATCTTGGGTGGCATAATCGGAGGTTGGCATAAGAAGAAAGAAGAGGGAAATGACTCAGCTTCCGTTATGAGTCATTTTCCATCTTGGCGTTCGTGTGTTAATGTTGTGAGTGTTCAAAAATAAGTATGGGAGAGTGGGGAATCATGGGCCACTTTTTTTCGTTGTTCCATAACTTCTTTATTATAAAAGATAAAATGAAAATAAAAAGTGGTATGGTTTTCTACATTTTCAAGGTATCATGAAGTATTTTTTTTTTTTAAATTTTAATAAATTATTTTCCCCAAGTTCTGATTGTTTGGAAAAAAGCAAAAATTTTTGGATTTTGAAAAATGGTGGGGAATCGTGGGCCACCAAATCCAAATTGACCAAATAACATGCAAAGTTTACGAGTTGACCCAAAACTGTCATTTCCTTATTCATTTCGTTATTCTAAATCAATTTCAGATGATGAAATAAAAAAGAGAGCTGTGTATGATCGCAAAGATTCCAAAACTGGCTCGCGAACGTTTTGGCAAAAATTTTTATATAGGATGAACAAAATATTTTTCATAACTCTTCATTTGGCATAAGAAAACTTTACAGATAGGAAAAACGTATTTTAAGTTCTGAATGTGTATAAAAACTTTAAAATATAGGTGATTCAAGATGTGTGGCCCACGATTCCCCACAAGCTTTGATTTGCAAATCGGTTGCGTTTGTGTGACTTATTGATGTTTCATCAAAAATTCCTTTTTCATGTGAAAGATCATGACAAAACTAAGATCATAAGCGTATGAGCATATTTTTGTTATGCACTTTGGGCTCCCCATCGATGAAATTGGCGAGTGTTTTTTAAATTATGTAAGTAAATTTTTCTAATTTTATTTAGCTTGATAAATAAAAGAAGCATATGATGAGTATTTCAGTCAACAACATATAGGAATATATTCTCACGCAAAGCCACGACGATGACAGTTGGTTTGAGATTTTTATCTCAACACACATCTGAGATATTAAAAGTGGCCCACGTTTCCCCATGGCCCACGATACCCCACTCTCCCCTACGTTTTGTTTTGTATGTGGCCTTTAGTGTCGGTCGTTTAGGATCATTCAGGACCTTTTGATCTTGGATCAATTTTTCACCCGTGAATACTCACACCACACACGAGTCGGCCTAGTCAGTCCTAGACTGGCAACGTCTTACCCGTAAAGGACTCACACTCTTTGGTTCCGAGGAACCATCAACGCAAAGGAGAGTTGTCTCAGGCACAAGTGCCTTAATTCCTAAGGAGACCTCCTCTCGGCGCGACCAATACGGCCTTGCTGTGGTCCGCCGATTGCATCAAAGAGGGAAGACGCCATTGTCAACCATCCTCAGAGCGCAACATCCTCCAAGTTGTGTCCAAATCAGCCACGTTCCCACCCATCCAGAACCCGAAAATCATCGAGAGCAGAGCTACAGCCAGAATCCGGTAAGCGCGCCAACGTAGAAAACCGTCGACGGTAGGTACTATTGAACCCCATAAAAGCTCGTGAAGTACCCCTGAACCACACCACACACCCACACCCACACTTAATTGAATAAAAACCAAGCATCTCAAAATTCAATCTTTAAAGTTCATTTGTTTAGCAAGAAATACCACAGCTTACTCCGTTAAATTTTGTTCCGCGTTCCCTCCGGGTACCCAGTAGTAGGCCGACCCTGAGACACAGTTCAGGGGTCTCCTGCTGCTGAGCTAGTTTTCCGGGAGTGTTGGACCAGTAGGTTTTAAGCTTGCCAATTTGCCCGGTTTTATTCGGGTTTGCCCGGATATTCAAAAAAAAAAAAAAAAATGAGAGAAGTCTGATCTGGCCCGGCTGCCCAGATTTCATTGATTAATGCCAGCATTTTGTCCGGATTTATTTGCTTCATTTATCAAATCAACCAAACAAAAAAAAATGAATTGTAATTTTTTTTTATTTTAGTTTCCAAAACGAAAATTATCGGGAAAGTTTTATAAAAACTATCATGAACAGTTTTAAGAAAGCTTAAAAAACGATATAAAACCTGATGATAAATTTTGATGAAAAACAAAAAAAAGTTTCAAGTTTATTTTCTTGAGTTATTTCTGGATTTTGACCAAATGTGCCCGGTTATTGCCCGGATTTTTGATCAAAAATTTTGAACTGAAATACACGGATTACTCCAGGTTTTAATATGAAATAGCCCGGATTTGCCCCGCCCAGATACGTTCTGAAAAAAAAATCTGGAAACCTTAGTTTAATGTCTTTCGGTCGAATGACAAGCTTCGTGGATTAGAATTTTCACTTTTGGAAGCAAACTCCTGCTGGGAGATAGCTAGTTTCAATTGAGTTTCAGGCTTCCGCTAATTGACACAAATTCAAAGCTGATTGTTTAGGCAAAAAAAATAAAGCAAAATGTTGATAATTTCTCAAAGATAAAAAATATCAGGTACTTATTGTAATTCTTCATCATTCCTGATAAGCAGAAATTAATAATTATGTAAAATGTAGAAGAGACGTTGTTCTCCTAGTTTGCATCACCAATGTATGCACTGTTAACTGGTAAAACGAAGTTTATTCCAACAAAATAAATGATCAAATCCGTCATTCTCAAGTCAAGTCAAGTCAATTATGAACATTTAAATACAGTACGCTTTGTATTTTATCCGCGAACTACATGCGGAATTCTTCAACTTTAAATTTGATTTTCAAAAGCTTAACTCCTCTAATTATTTACATTTTAATTTTTTTTACAGCACAACCTCCTCCAATCCTTTCCGACCTTCATTCGAAGCAAAGCGCGTTACAACCGTAAGCGCCGTGCCAACATCCCGCGGAACCTTCGTCAACTCGGGCAAATCGAAGCTGATAGGGGCAGCAAGCACCACCACAACGACAACAACAACCCCCAGCAGTCTATCAACTACTGCCAAATCATCGTCGGCTTCCGGTTCTCGATTCATCCACTTTCCCGCGAGACCGGTGATCCCATCAATAAATATCACTCACAATGGATCGGCAAAGTCAGCTGAGGTGATTTACGATGAGGAAGATTACTACGAGGATTCCAAGGATGTCGGAGAAGACACGCAGGAGATAAGAGATTTCAAACCGAGCGCAGGGCAGAAGAACAACTCGATCAACGTTAAGGAAGAGGCGAAACAGAAGTTGATCGCTAGTACGGCGAGTAGTTTGTTGAGTTTGAGCAGTACTACGAGTGCGGACTATGAGAACGAGGAACGGGGTGGAAGTTTGAACAACATAAACGAGAATGGGTACTATGATATAGTGCGGGAAGGAGGCGGAGGTGAGGCTGAGAAGATCGAGGATCATACGGTTATTTTGACGGATAACTTCTTCCTGCCTGATGGATCTGAGGAAGTGTTTGACGATGAACTGGAAGGACTGGAAGAGGATACGGAGGCACCTAAAAGGGATATTTCATCGGTAGCGCCACCGTTCCAGGAACAGGATAAGCCGGATTCGGAGTCAAGCTATGACGACGAATATTTGTACGACGAAGAGGAGCCTACGGTTACGACGACAGTTCGACCGGAAGCTAAGCCAACAACCATTCCAGCTCCGACGGCAACTAAAGAATCGGACAACGTCGATACACTGATCTTCTCCGAGGAAGATCCAAGAGAAGAAGGATCGATTGGTGCTTCTGATGAAACTATCCCGGAAACAACGCGATCGATGCTGATTGAGATAACCAGTACAACAAGCTCTACACCGACGACTACGGGAGCAACCGAATCGACGACGGCAGAGCCTACTGTGTCAACGGAACGTTCGTCGTCAAACAGCTCGGTTGAAGCAGAGCCTACAGCGAACGTGACAACCGAAAGTTGGGTGGTAGTTGCCTCAGTGCAGACGAGTCGAAGCGTATCGGGAGCACGGTTTTTGCCCTTCCCTCAGGTTGAACAGGATGAGAAGAAGGCAAGTTTGTCGGAGCTTGATGCGAAGAACAGTCGAGAGAATGAAGACATTGATGTAACCACCATTAGCAGCAACAGTCAAGAGATCGAGAAGACGACGATTGCTCCACAGGAAACGGTTATTTCCGTGACTGATGATTCGGAAACACCAACGACGGAAAAGTCTGTCATTGCATCGTCACAGTCTACGGAAAGCATCATTGACAAGCTGGATCGAGTTCAGTCGGAGCTTTCCAGCGGTGTGCTTACCGGACAGTTCCCAGTTCTCAAAGAAACGGTAACTGAAGACGCTAAAGTACCGACTTCCTCAGCTCTTCCTCCAGTTTTCATTAGAAAGTTCCAACCGAATGCACGAGCTACGACGACTAAAAAACCTCGTCCGACGCCTTCAACTCAAAAACCTGCAGTTGCCGTTGAGAATCTGGCTAAGAAGATAACGTTCGATGAGGTTGATGACATTTCATCTTTACTTCCAGCTGATTACAAGCAGAAAAACAACTTCAAACTAAAGAAGTTCGGTTCAAGCAGTACAACTTCAGAACCATTGGCAGCCGCTAAAGATGTTCTAAACGAGGAGCCGTTGAAGCCAGAGATTGGCAACCGATTCCGACCGGCCAATATCAGTCGATCCTACAAGAGCAACGTCCCGATTCAAGAGTTGAGCTCGCTGCTGCCCAAAGACTACCGACTGAATAGAACTGAAGAGGAAGTCCGAACAACAAACAACCTCAAGGAGCTTATCAGCAAGATCAAGGTCAGCGACAAACCAAACGGTACCCTAGACGTGTTCAAGAAGGCTCAAACGGTAGATCTTTCCTCTTTCCTACCACCGGGTTACAAACCTCAAAGTGACTCAACAGCAACTACCAAAGCACCGAAATCAGCTGTACTAGAAGACGACGTGAGCAAACTTCTTCCTCCAGGTTACAAAACGTTTAAGACAACCAAAAAACCAACTACGACTACAGCGTCTACCGTACTCAACGACAATGTTAGCAAATTCCTACCACCAGGATACAATCCACCGAAGGAAGAATCTAAGGTAGTATTTAGTGAAGATATCAGCAAATTCCTACCACCCGGTTACAAACCTCCTAAAGAAGATTCATCCAACAAGCCCTCGATTGCCTTCAACGAAGATATCAACAAGTTCCTACCACCAGGCTACAAACCCCCGTCCGAAGAGAAGAAACCCGAACCGGAAGTCATTGATCCCACGAGTCTTCTAAACAAGATCAAGTTCAACGATGTTTCCGCCTTGCTCCCAACCGGATTTAATCAAACTACCAACTCGAACCAAGAATCCACAGACAGTGGCAAAACTGGTGGAAGCAAAGTCATTTTCCCAAGTCGCCCGGGTATCAAGAAACCTGGAGTCGGTCGCCCAACAACTCCGAAACCAGTACACGCAGCCGGACCCGACGCCCCGGAAGTCCTGATTCGCAAAGGCGTTCCAACCCGTGCCACAACCGAATTCACCGGATGGCCAACACCTTCGACAACCCCGCTTTCGATCGAGAAACTTCTGGAACAACAAAAGCAGCAGGAACTGCTTGAAAAGTTGTTAGCTTCCTCGTCAACTTCGACAACGACTACAACTACAACCACAACGACCACAACTACTCCGAGGTAAGTATGTTTTAAACTTCTTCAAAACTTAAACTGAAGAAATTCGTCATTTCAGACCAACGGAACCGGGACTATGCCATTCGGAGTGTGACCTTGCCGGAACAATACGAATCGTCGACGGTGTCAAGTGGGTCCCGGAACTGCTAGACCACAACACCGACGAATGGAAGCAACTAGCTAAAGACGTCGAAGCTCAACTGAACGAAGTCTACAGCAAGGCTCAGAACCTTAGCAAGTGGTACAAAAAAGTACGGATTGATAGCTTCAGCAAGGGTAGCGTGCTAGTCGACTACTTCGTGGAGCTGAAAGATCTAACGCGGGATGTTAGTACCCTGGAGATTAAGAAGCTGTTCCATGAGGCGTTGACGCCAGCTCCGTTGCCGACGACGACACCGGAGCCACTGGGTACAGATGCGGAGGACGAAGGAGAGGACTTGGATAGCGTGCCGAGGGAACCGATTGTGCAGGCGGCAGTGCCACGAGTGAAGGAGGTGTTCCTGTTGGGCAAGTTTAAGGTGGATCCCGTGTCAACGGATTTTAGTGGTGAGTTGGAAGACCCCTTACATTTGAATTTCATTTGAAACTTCATTATACAAGTAGTCTGAGTTTTATTAAAATCCATTCCAAAAGGCTAAAGCTGCATTTTCATAAAAGGTCTCAGTCTTTCTTCCCACTGTGCAATATTAGGTTTTTTTTGTTATATTGTTTATTCTTTAAAAACTTAAACACTTCTATTTTATGTCATAATACACTCGATTCGCCATTTATATTGGATGGAAGCACTTTAATTGATGTATTTTTAAACACAAGTCCAGTGCGATAGTTCGTGCAGTAAACGAATAAAAAGTGTTTTGTCGTCTTCATAACAGTTTAAACTCTCAATGCTAAAAAAGCAATCATTTCAGCTAGCAAATATACTAATCTTCTCTATCTTAATTTCTTCCGTTCTATTTATTTTAAGAAAATGAGCTATCAGAAACAGCTTCAACTGCTTGAAAGCTCTACTGTTATAACCACTTAAGATTTAATTGAGGTAAATGATATAAATCATGAATCACGCTGTCCAAATTTTCCAAAATACCAGAGAATATTACTTTTTTTGTAGCGAGTTAAGTTTTATCACAGAGTGTGACATGAAATATTTAATTAGTTAAGTTTAAGTTCATGCCTAAAATTGAGCGAATAAGGCACTCAAAAAAGAATGAAACTTGCAATACGAATATTGATCAGTTTTAATTACTTTAACTAGCAGAAATGATTTACCAAGAGTCAGGACCTCCAGTTTTTACATTGAGAGTATATTTTATTTAAAATTGAAAAGATATCAGGAAAGAAACAATGTTAAGGTTACTTCTAAAAGTTTCAGTATATTTTAAGCACATTAGCACGTTGATTGATTAAACAGCTTGAACTTTTCTTTACAATTAATTTATTTGAAACGAACAACCTGAACTTTGGCACACAATATTTTAGAGCTCGAATCGATGTTCAGGATTATTCTTAACCGTATGAATTGTTGTTTTAATGTAAGTAATGGACATTTCAATATAAAAATTCTACAAATCCAAAATTGCAAGAAACGGTGCCAAAAATGCTTTTAGGCTCAAAATTTCTTATCGATACGTTGGAGCTCCAAAAAAAGATTGAGGGTAAAGCTTTGAAATTTATGAGAAATTATTTTATTTGTTCTTCATTCAAAAAATTTCTATAGATTCTTTTCAACCCCCAATTTTCGCTGATTAAATATTTGAGTCAAAACCTTTCACAGGTTGTAATTGAAAAAGTTAAAATTAATTGCAAATAGTTGGAAAAACTGACAGCCCACTTAGATTTTTCTTTGTACGGTCATCATCAAATAAACAGCGAAAAACGAATAAGATCCAATAGCTGAAATCACAGTAGTTGAGGGAATTTTTAGCCACTTGGAACAAACACGCTCTTTCGAATTTTCAAATATTTAAAAAAAATACAGCAATTCATATAGATGACCTACACAGCAAAAATTATTTCCTGTAGAATTACGCAAATGTCCTGTAACAAAAAGGAGCAGGACATTTACCGTAATTTTACAGGTCGAAAACATGATTACGTGACATTTAATTTTTCGTGTGAAACTTTTTTTACAGGACATTTGCTGTAATAATAAACGAATCTTTATTAACTTTCAAGGAAAACAATTTGAAATTACATGTTTTGTTAATTTCAGGTGATTTATTTCAAAGGTTGCAGTTTTCTGTGACACGTAATAGTCAAATTTTTTTTCTGTGTACTGTGCTTTGCTACACTTTCTTAAAATTAATGAAGTTTTGGAAAATTTATTAAATTATTAAATTTATTTATTATTAAATTATTTAAAACTAAATTTTGACATCATTCAGATGCAATCTCTTTTAAATAAGTGCTTCAATTTGAGTTTGAAATTGGCAAACTTTTTTGGCAATTTTGCTATCCCTTTTCTAATGACTGTCTAAGCTTTACAACAAAATTTGTTTGATTAGTTTTTGAGTTGCACAACAAATATTTTTATGGAAATTATCCAATGTTAGTCAGGTGGGGACTTCAATTATACCAAACATGATTTCATTTGCCTTAAGAGCTCTTGAGATATGACATTAAATGTATGGGAGCCTCTTTCATCCTGTTCCTGCTTCCCACTGGAAAAGAGAAGAAAGGTCTTGAATAATCATAAAAGCATCCCTCGTAACCATTCCCACGCCAAATTGGTGTTCATTTGCTTGATTAGTTATCGAGTTATCTCTATCCCTTTTGTATGTTGCAACTAACAAGAGATGAGGGAGGGGTGCAAGATAATCATAGTAACACTTTTTGTACTAAAAAACCTTTATTCTTTATTTGGTTTATTTTAGCTTTTATATGCCAAATTTGGTTTAATTTGTTAGATCTCGAGTTGTTCAAAAAATTGTATGAGAGAACCTCTCCTCCCTTTCTATTTCCTTCCTGGAATTAAGGGGAGGCTATCAAATAGTCATAGAAACATTTTGGTACCCAAATATCATCATCTGCTAAACTCGGTTCTGTTTTCTAGACTAGGGTTTCGCTAAATATTCCATAGGAGCTCAACTTGACACTTTGTATCTTCCCGTTAGAAGGAGAGAGTGGTGCTAAATCATCTCAGAAACATTTTACTTTCCCAATTATCTTCCGAATAAAATTTAGTTCCATTTGCTTGATTGGTTCTCGAGATGAGCAAAAATTTCCACGGGAAACTCCCTCATTCTTCCTTTCTCCCTACTGAAAAGAAGGAGATTGCCAAATAATCATAGAAACATATCCCTCCATGCTGAATTTGGTTCCATTTACCCGATAAGTGTTCGAGCTATGAAAAAAAAATATATATATATATATGGGAACCCCCTCCCTGTTCCTATTTCTCCACTGGAAGAAGGGAGGGGCACCAAACCATCATAGAAACATTGCTAATACCCAAATACCCTCCTAATTGGGTCCATTTGACCGATTAGTTTTGGGAGTTTGCAAAATTCATGTCTAAATGACAATCAATGCGATTTTTCTATTTTCTCGTATTTGCATGAACAGTCACCTAAAACTTCGGTTGGCGCTAATTAGCAACTATCCGTTTTATGAAACTACAGTTTTATGAAGTTGCAATTTCTCTCTCAAGATTATGTTATACTTTCTGACCTGTAGTTTTAGAAGAAGGTAAAGTCTTTCAGTTCGTTGGTCCGATTACTAAATCTCTTAAACTGAAAAACCAGCCCCCACAGAATGTTGACTGTGTGAATTATAGTCACTTTAGTGACTAAACGTTTACTTAACAAGTAAATGTAGAGATCTCTATGGTCCACCCATAGAGCCCAGGTTTGTAACAGATAATTTCGGGAAGGGACCCTGGGAAATGCTAGGCCAGCATTGCGGGTGATGATTTCGTCCTATATCCTCTATGCTTCTAATGTTTCCTACAGAAATTCCTAGCTCTACCAATACAGTATGTAGAAAATTATATCTAAAACTTTGAAATCATATTGATTTTTTTTTTCAGATGAGTTGATATTTTAATGTTAAATAAGTTGACTGATTAATGGCTGGTTGACCACCAGCTCCGCCTACTGCGATGCACCCTTCAAACACTGAGTTCGTCATCGCAATCCAAAAATCAATTTTTACACGAGGAATTGAAATGAAGCTACAGCCAGTTAAACACTCTGCCGATAACCTGTTGTGATATCATAAAAAATACAATAGGTACTATTTGTATCGGAAACTGATAGTATAATCACATTTATTCTCGCCAAGTCATGTATAAAGGTCAAATAGAAATATGCTTGGATTATCCATCCGTCATTTTGGCAACACTTCACTTATGATTTGCGATCTGTTCAACTGGCAACAGTTCCAGTAAACACAACTAATACACTCTTCGTCGAATCTAGAACAATCGTCGATGCCAGGTAAATGTTTGACGTTTTGAATTTAGGACAAATGTATGACCGTTTTCAAAAGCTTTCCAAAAGCTCCCTAACCAACCTAAACTTTTCTATGGAGGACATGAGGTGGTATGAAAAAACCCTAGCAATTGCTTTTGCTAAACTAAATCGAGCATTCGAGCAGTCGCAGAAAGCAATTGCTTCGGTTGATATGAATAAAGTTTTTTCTGACAGCTGTTTTCTCAGTCAGGAGCTTTTACTTTTAGTACAAGCTAGTTTGGTATGAATAAAGCCCAAATCTGAAGCAATCGCTCGAGAAATCTCCTAGCAATTACTTTATTTTCTAAGCATGCTTGGTAGCAGACTTTTCCAATAAACAAATTCTTCAACAACGTCTTGAATTTATAAAATGAGCAATATTACACTTCAATACAATTTAAAAAGGCATTTTCAACATAGATAAAGAACAGTCGAAGTGATAACCCAACTTTTTTCATATTCCTGTCGTTGTATGAAATGATTCGTCTAAGATGAAACAACACAAATCAATAAGTAAATATTTCAAATTAAAAAAATCCGGCTACAGTGGAAGAAGTCCCAATTGGCTTGAAGTTGGAAGAAAGTTGTAATAATTTAAAACATAATTCCGATCTCCCAAATTTATATGATTTTTTTATAATTCAAAGATTAAAAAAAAAACATCTAACTTAAGATGCGCGCCTATTGCCTTTTTTTATATATTGGATTATCCCAATCCGAAAACGTGTGGGAGAGCTTATGATAAATGTTAAAAAGCTAGGCCATTTTTTGTTTGTCAATATTCAATTTTCTTTAAACATCAACATACGAGCATGTATTGACTTAAATTTTTCCGTTCGTTCTTACACCCACCACCCGCACCGTCGATTTCATGGCTATTTTAGTCGTACTTTTCAATTTTTTGATCGTCTTCTTTCATTTTACTTTAGAAAATTTCAGATTCTGCTAGTTGGATAGCTCTTTTTTTCGAAGCAAAAGCTATGTTCTAAGACTTTAGTACACATCTGCTAAGCAAATGTTTATTCATACCAAACTAAGCAAATGCTTTGGGCTTTTGCTTTGCTTGATTTCGAGCAAAGTAAAAGCTACCGAAGCAATTGCTAAACCTTATTCATACCACTAATGGTGTCGCTAGTGTTTGCTTAATAACTACCATAGCGAATTGACGTTCGTCAGTCCTGTTCAATTGCCGCGGTGTAAACATCGTAGAGTTCGGTCGTCGTTAGTGTTGTTCAACAATTATTATTGATTTGCCTCTCTTTTCCAATAAAAACTTGTTAATTTTGATCAATTGTATTTAAAATAACGTGGTTTTAAGTTGTAATAAAAAAATTTAAACATCCTGTACAATAAGTTTTAAAATGACGCTTTCAATTTCATTATTTATTTGCTAACAGCTCTATAATATAATACTCAATATTTTTCTCACCATTTTAATGATTCAAGGTGTTATTCATGGAAGTTATGTTTTAAAAAAAAATTCCATGTAAAAGAACTCAAGCGTTCATTGAATAGCCGCTCAAATGGTATTTTTCATCTGTTTACTATTTTTCTTTGTTCCAATCAAAAATGAAGATAAAATTAAAATAAGTAGTTTTCCTTTTGGTGATTATATTTTTTATGAAAATAGGTAATAAGTTCAAATTTAGTGTAATATAAATTTAATATATGTTGAAACTTACATTTTTCTTCCGGTTGTGGATCGGCAGCAACCGCCATCGAAGAAGCAGAACAGTTTGTTTTGGTTCTGTTCTCTATCTCCAATTCGCACTTGATGATGGCAGAGAACAATAGGATGGTGATGATGATGACAGTACAAATGTTTACATCATCACACGGTTAAGCGAGACAACACAAATTGGGTTCGTGGTAGCACAACAGTGCTGCCAGGTATTCAGGGTAAGAATATCGAAGTACTGCTGAGAAATGAGTACTGTCCCGGTTAGGGATTACGAGAAGTGGAAAGTGACAATTAGCTATCGCTAATAAATATTGTTGTATCCTAATGACCTCACAGACGAAACATGAATATAGATAACTCTATGCCACCACTGAAACCTGCGTATTCAACAAATAAAGATATGTAGTTTTCATTTTGATGATTATATTTTATGAAAATTGGTATTAAGTTTAAATTTAATATAACATGTTCTTTTTTTTAACTTAACATGCTTGACTTGACAATTTTCAAATGGAAATAATTGTTTCAAAAATTTAAAAATTCAAAAATTTTCGTTTATAGTAAAAACTTGAAATCAAGTTTAATTGCTAGCAGCATATATTTAGGAGCTTTCTTTAAAAGTGTCCACTAGATTTGCTTAATTTAAAGCTTGAAAAGCTTATCATTTTACAGATTTTGTTAGGCGCAAGGTTTTGAATTTTTTTTGGATGATTCTAGGTGTAGTACTTAAAAATATGTAAGAGTATTAAAATCTGATTTTTTTCTATAATTCTATTAAAAATAATATATCGACATTCCATCGAAGCTTTGAATACAATTTTCAAAAGGATATATCTATTTTCCCATCGATCGATTAATCTTAAAACCATTCGAACATCACGCGTATTAATTTATTGCGAAGTTTCGTTAGAAATTAAAAGAGTTAAGAAGTAATGAACTCATCATCATCATCAATGATCAATCTAATCACATCACAACATTTTGATATCCAATGATATGAAGCCGAGTTTAGCTAGGGACAATAAAAATAATCATTAAACTGATCAATCATCAGAAACTGAATAACGTTCGATTAGCATATGTTAAGTGTATTTGAAATCATTCGATATAATCAATCCAAACATATCATCATGTATTTCTTATGGCCCCTGGGCTTACAGGAGTTTCAAAAGGAAACTGAGGAGGTTTAGGATATTAGGATTCAAGTGGTTCTATCGCCTGCCAAGGTGCTTTTCCATGCCATATTGACTTTTCCCCGAACATTAAGCGTGGAAATCTGTGGAGGGATGGCGTACAGCCGACCTCCGCTAAACATATTTTTACATGTGCTGCACTTTCTCTCCTCCTATCGACTACATGGACTTGGCCGGCGTCGTTATTGGTTCATTTAAGAGTAGGAGTTCCTCAAAATTATACAGTGAGATTGTGTTGCTTGTTCCCAACACCTTTCATTTGCCCAACGAACATTTAACTAGGTCTACCGCAGAGACAACAGGGATATAAAAAGCTAGAAGAAATAATCGTATTTAAATTACCAAGATAGGATATAGCTGCAAAAGTGGAGGCGAAATAGCTATAATGACTTGATTTCAATAATGAATTTACGTTTTTATTACGCCTACAACAAGCAAAATATACAATCAGGATCAATTCAAGGTAAATGAAAAAAAATTGTCCTGACCGAGAATCGAACTCAAATCGTCCGAGTCACCTTACCGCGAGACTAGCTCAGTCGAGCTGTAGCTCTATACGAGATGTTGAAGTCCCATTTTATTCGGACCGGGAAGAGAGAAAGAGACCCGATTGAGTGTCTAATACTATACGCAAAACAAATAAATTGGAATAAATTGCACGGAAGCTTGTATGCAACAAAATTGCATACTTTATCGTAGCACAAAACCTATAAATCAAGTGAATTTTTCTCAAATAACTCAATCAAACCAAGAAAACAAAACGTGGAAAAAACTCCCATTTTCTTAAATTTGTCTTTTGGTTTTGTAATCTTTCAGATATTGGAGTGTTTTATCGAAATTTTCATAAATTACTTCAAATTTAATTTCCCTTCGGGTTTTTTGGAAATTTCGAAGAGAGGGGAGGGGAGGGGGGGGGTGTCAAAAGAAGAAATTGATATTTGTTCCAGCCTAAAAAATAATAGAGAAATAACAGTCACCAAAAGTTCAGCCCCCATCCCTCGAAGCAGTTCTTCCTACGGCCATGCTTAACATAAATACAAACATATTATAATCAACATTGGTAACTCTTAGCATGCTTCATATACCTCAGCAAGGACATGTATTTCAGCACCACCTCCTGGAGAAAGTTCTTACTAGAAGGAAATTTCAAGCATTGAGGTACTGAGGAAACTCTGAACATTCTTTCCATCAATCGTGGGTTCGCGTCTTAACTACAAAAGTTCGTATTTGAACTTGCATTTCTATGACCACGCAGAAAATTTTGTTTATGTTTTATTTTCAACATAGGAATTTCAGCCTACTCCAACTTTTCTTCGTATAGCAAAGTATGTTGCTAAGGTTTTCAATTTGTGTTGTTTTCTGCCGAATGGAAAAAAGGTCCCGACTGACGGAGTATGCTAATAAATCTATAGATCTATGTATACAATTTGAGATTCTAATGTCATTTGAATTGGAACAATCATTGATGGAAATTTCACGTTTTGGACAATACTGAATATTTCATAAAGGAAATCATAAAAAGGCAACAATTTACTAAGTAAATTGATCTTAAAATCTACTTCACCATATGATTTGAGATTTATTGATGACCACATCACCATTATTGTTATTATTATTATTATCTGGAGCACGTTTGTTAAATGAATATCAGCAGTGCTCTAACATGAATAATTTGGTAAAGGAAAAAATTCTTCGTGTAGAATTAGCTCTTTTTAATACTTTTCATTTAGGCACATCTAATTTTTTGAAAACTCCAAAACATGTTGAACCGATAAATCAAAATCATATTTTGAGTATAAAATTTATTAACGAAGTCAACTTACTTATCATGGAAGATATTATGAAAAAAAAGTAGATATATCTACTTGTGTTGTATCTATATATATAAAACAGGGAGAGAGACAGCCCATACAGAAATGTGCGAACACGCAAAACTCTTCACTGTATCAACCGATTTGCATGCGATTTTTTTTGTTGTGTTCGTCTTCACGCGAAGAATAACACAACGGAGAGATAATTTAGAAAATGTTTTTGTGGAATTTGAAAATAAATTTTTAGTTTTTATTCGTATCAAATAAAAGTCATGGCACCCAATTTCAATTTTTTTCCATTCGAACCACCCAGACTAGGAAGGCGCCAAAAGCAATCAAGGCTTACTGATGTGCATCCATCTCTCATTAGGAAGTTTTGGCGCCCATTTTCGTTGTAAGTGTTACTTTTCACGTGGCACCAGTAAAATGGATACTTGGATGCGATTTTCCCTATGGGGTTCCGCAACTACGAAGCATAGCAAAGCCTGTACGAAAAATATTGACAAAATTTGTAATTTTTTGCATCAGAATCAAGACAATTCTAAGATTTTTTTAGATGTTTGTTCGTTCACCATTAATTTTTTTTGAAATGTCATATACTTTTAGCAACTCAAGCAATATGGCTGTAAAATTTCCAATAGACTCAAAACAACTTAATGAGATTGAATTGAAACATTTCATTATCAAATCATTTTTGATGAGTTTTGGTAACACCAATATAAAGTCATATAACTGGTAAAAGATCACCTTAATTTATTTTTCGTTGATTTTATCCAGTTAGTTTGAGAATTGAAGGTTATTAATTTTGTGATCCCATGTAAATTGAATCATTATCATAAAAACGGATTGGAGGATTAGGAAACATTGGAAAATCCACACTACCTTTCATGCTAAGTGGTTAAACTGAACTTTTGAAAATTTTAGCTATATAGGACTTTATCCTGATATTAGATCCAACTTCCAGTTTCAAAAGTCAGTCAAAAAGATCGTAATCAATAATATCATCAAGCACTAAAAACTTGATAGATTATAAAAATTAAATTTTAAGTAAAAAGCATGCCACCTAAAATTTCGAACTTTTGAGTATGGAGAAAAATCCAAACCAATACACAAAAATACAAAATAAGTTTCGTATCAGATATAAGATCTAAATAAACAATCTGTCAAGCATAAGTAAATTTAAGAATATAAACACTTAAATTTTATCAAAAAAATAAAATCAAGATCAACGGAAATCTTGCTTTCGAATTAACGTTTTAATATAACTGAAAATCTAGATTCATAAAGCCAAATTTAGAATATTGATTCAAATTAATAATAAATTTCAGAATTAAATTTAACTGTCTGGATTACAGCTTCTTATCTTACGATCATAAACTATAAATTTAAGTAATTTTTTTTTATTTTTTAATTTCTATTCCAAATAATCAAAATAGATTTGCTTTCATTCAGGGTTTGCCTGTTTAGAGAAAAATAATCTATATACAAGAAAGTTTAAATTCTTTTTTTTTCTAAATTCTTTAATTCTTAGTGCAATTTACCAATCCCTAACAGAAAATTGAAAAAAAGATAATGATGACACAAATTTCGAAGACATTTCCAAACATTATATTGATTAGAAAAGTGTTGCTTTAAAATGAAATGAAAAGTAACTTTTTCTGAATTGTTAAATATTTGTCAAACCCAGCTCTGTAAATTCACAATAAGATTCAATTAGTGCATTTAATACAAAGTCCAAAAAAAGACATTTGAAATAATAAATAAAAAAAAATTTTTATATTCATTATTCTTTAAATGATCCGGGTACATTTTTTAATTTTTCTATTCTGACGACCATGTTTAAAGAAAACTGTAATGTATTTAAATACAAAGGTTAACACAAATCCAAAATACAACTCTGACGACTCCAGCAAAATAGACCCATTTTTTATTGACATCAATCTTCAACATTTTTAAAATACTTTATCAGATAGAAGTATTTGAATAGGAAGATTAAGCGTTCTTAAGTTACCGGAACTGATCATTAGCAGAACTTTATTATACGCTACCTCAACAAGAAAATAAGTTCGCTAAACAAAAGTAAGCGAACTTATTAGAGCAAATCGTATGAGAGTTTTTGTGTCACGAACTGCCGGTTTTGATTGTAAATTTATGTATGATATTTCCATTCGATTAGCAGTTTTTTAATGAACTTAAAATAATGAAATTCGAATAACACCATAATTCTGAATTTTTTTTTTTCTGATACAAAGGTATCCACTAGCTTTTACACACTTAAAAGAAAGGCTGACTAAGGAACAGTGCTAAAATATAAAAAAAATACTCAAAAATAACAGGCTTAACAAAGTTTGCCGGGTCAGCTAGTTTAGTATAATTGTCAGATCGGGACACAAAGTTTTGGTGATAATGAGCTTAACAGTTTTCGCCAGAAGCTTTCGAAATTTAGTCTAAGGCAACTTAGGTCTTCTCGATAGCATTCATTCATGTTCGTAAGAACTTTCCTCACATGGAGGCGCGTTTCATGTGTCCTTCAAGTTTCTGGGGAGTGAGGAATATTACTACTGTTATTATATTTGATAAATATCTTGAGAAGATTTTTAAAAGTGTTTATTTACAAATTTACCATTTTTTACCTTCCCTATCACAGTCATCCCGAAACAGATCATCGCCACGCCGGCGCCGGAAGAGGAAAACCTGCTGCTGCCACAGTGGGCCATCGCCGTTATCGTCATCGGGGTCGGTTCACTTCTCTTTGTCATCCTTTTCGGTGTCACTGTGGTAAGATTAATAACTTTAATTGCATTCCAAAACAAATTAATTTCTATGTGGTTTCCTTACACTTTTTTCAGCTAATCAATCGCCAAAAGGCAGCCAAGAAGAAGGCTCCCACCCCGCTGACGGCCGACATGCTGAATGAGCTAAACAAGAACCACATGGGCGGCATCGACAACTTCGGGTCCGAGGATCTGTACAATCTGGATGACGCCTGGGACGACCATGGACATGATGTGAAACCGAAGGTAAGATTTTTGAATTTAAGATTTAACAGTTAAGCTCTAATCGTTGGTCTCTCTTTTAGCGTTTCTCCAACTCCATGCACGGTAGCAGTGCGTCCAACATCTACGACAGCTGGCGCTCGACGCATCAGCGCCATCCCGGGAATGCGGCTGGTGCCGGCGGAAACGCCTCAAACGCTGACTACTTCTACGATGATTACGGAAGTCCGCTGAAGGGATCCCACTATCCTCCCTCGGGGCACAGCCACGGACATAGTCATAGCCATCATCATCAGCGATTGCACGACGCGGCCGCAGCCTTCATGATGCACGAACCTCCGCCACCGGTGATGGCCATGTACCCGCCCTACCATCATGCACCCCTCCCTCCCACAGGCCATTACGCCACCAACTCACGACGATACTATCGAGATTATGATCCCAATTTCTAATGTGAGTTTGAGAGAGTGTTAATGGTACGTGTGCGTGAGAGAAAATGGCGGGAAAAACTCGTCGCCATTTAGGTTCAATTTCATCCGTTTAGTTTTTCGAATCATCCTCAATCCTTTTTATTTGTTTAATTTTGTTTTCATAACTCGCCGGCCATCATTCGAATCATACGCGTGTGCGATATAGGATATAATCTTATTAAAATCGTAGAAAAATAGTGAAAAAACCAACAAACAAACAGGGAGTCTATATACAGTTTTGTGCATGGATATCTTTGACAAAACTGTTCCAATTCAAAGTTTAGGAAGTCTCTAAATTTCAGAACTTGGAAGATAAAACGTATAGTCGAAGACACTTGTTTAACATTTTCGAAATGTCCGAACGACGGGCATTTAAACCCACACAAACAAGCAAACAAACAAACTCGAACTCGAACGCTAATGCTAATACTAACAGATGAAACTCATTTCCTTGACACACTTCTTGAAAAAAAAATCCGTTCCAGTTTCCATCTCCAATTATGTTTGTGACTAATTCCTTGAAAGAAGAAACATTTTTTTTCCCAAAATTCTAACTTTCTGAGGAAGACTTTTATTTAACAGATTTCAAAACGAAGCGCTCCAAAATAAACGAGTTTTAAACCGATCTAATCTCTCTTATGACTAGTTAAAAAAAAATCAACTCGCTGGTAGAAACAAAAATTTTAAACTTGATTTATGAGACACAAATTGGGAATTTGATATCTTTTTCTTCTAAATATCTGAAATCTGAATTCCACTTGCTGAAATTAAACTTCTGAATTAGATTCAGTGTGATTGTATAAAAACAGTTATACATTTTTAAATGTCGTAGCTAACTTTGGCTGAATGATTCTAAAATTTAAAAAAAAATGTGACAAAGCAACGAAGTTTATTTAAGTGATAATTTTCATTTATTTGACTCTTAACACATTTTTCTGTTAATATTGAATTTAAATTTTTCGAACATCATTCTGAGGCAAGGCCTTAAAAAATATTAATTATAAAAATTTTAAATTGCATGAAAAAAATGTATTAAACAATCATTTTTTTCAATGATTTTCAATTTCGTTCAGCTACAAAAATGATCTTTGCATTGACTAATATTCAAATCCAGAGATACCTAATTTTTCATATTTTTCTTACTTTGCTGATTTTTCTGATTTTTTTAAGTTTCTGTTCTGCAGACTTTTGACATTTTTTAAGTGTTCTGTTTTTCAAAAATATTGTTATTTTATTTTTTTTTATAATTTTAAATTTTTCTTATTTCTCCGTTTTTTTCAATTTTTGGATTTTAATTTTTTTTTGTTTTTTTTTTCTGTTTTTCAAATATTTCTCATTCCTGGATTACTTTTCCAAGCTTCATGGAATTTTTCAATTTTGCTGACTTTCCAGATTCTTTCGATTTTTCTGATTTATCCGATATTTATGATTTTTGTGCTCTTCAGATTTTTCAGATTTTATATTTTACTAATTTTTTTTATTTAACTAATTTTGCTGATTTTTCTGAATTTTCTGATTTCTTGACTCAGATTTTTCTCTTTTTCTCAGGTTTTTGTGATTTTTTTTATTCCTGAATTTCATGATTTTTTTTTATTTGAAGGCTATTTTAAAGTTTTTTTTTGTTTTTTTCCTGAATTTTTAGTTTTTAATTTTTCTGATATTTCTATTTTTCTTGATTTTTCTTATAACCTATCTGATTTTTCAGATTATTTAGATTTTTCTTTTTATTTTTTTCATTCTTCTGATTTTTCTCATTTATCTTTTTTTTCTTATTTTTCTGATTTTTCCGATTTTTCTGATTTTTTTTTGATTTTTTAGATTTTTCTGATTTTTCTGATTTTTCCGGTTTTTTTTTTGGATTTATGTGTATCTTAGAATTTTTTCTTATTTTTCTGATTTTTTAGATTTTGCTGATTTGTCTAATTTGTCTTACTTGTCTGATTAGTCTGATTTGTCTGATTTTTCCGATTATTCTGATTTTTCTGATTTTTCTTGTTTTTCAGATTTACTGATTTTTTTCAGATTTATCTGATTTTTCTGATTTATTTATTTTTTTTTTATTTTCCTTATTTTTATGTTCTCGTATTTTTTTTATTTTCCGATTTTTCTGATTCTTCTGATTTTTTTTTATTTCGCTGATTTTTCAGTAATTTTCTGATTTTTCTGATTTTCTGATTGATTTTATCGTACCAATTTTTCTGATATTTTCTGATTTTTATGATTTTTATGATTTTTATGATTTTTCTAATTTTTTCAGCCTTTTCTGATTTTTCTGATTTTTCGGTTTCTGATTTTTCGGATTTTTCTGATTTTTTCTGATTTTTCAGTTTTTTTTTCTGATTTTTCAGAATTTTTTTTAATTTTTCTGCTTTTCTGATTTTTCTGATTTTTTTGATTTTTTTGTTTTTTTTTTTATATTTCTGATTTTTTTCTGATTTTTCTGATTTTTTTGATTTTTCTGCTTTTCTGATTTTTCTGATTTTTCATATTTTTCATATTTTTCTGATTTTTTTAGATCTTTCTGATTTTTCTGATTTTTCTGATTTTTCTGATTTTTCTGATTTTTCTGATTTTTCTGATTTTTCTGATTTTTCAGATTTTTCTGATTTTTCTGATTTTTCCGACTTTTCTAATTTACCTGATTTTCTTTGATTTTTTTCATTTTTCTTATTTTTCTGAGTTTTCGGATTTTTTTGATTTTTCTGATTTTCCAGTTTTACGGATTTTTC
This sequence comes from Uranotaenia lowii, assembly GCF_029784155.1. Lineage (NCBI taxonomy): Eukaryota > Metazoa > Arthropoda > Insecta > Diptera > Culicidae > Uranotaenia > Uranotaenia lowii. The sequence continues at coordinate 308,510,989 of NC_073693.1, read as the reverse complement.
GGATCTTTCTGATTTTTCTGATTTTTTATGATTTTTCGGATTTTTCTCATTTTTTTTTGTTTTCTGATATTTTTGATTTTTCTGATTTTTCTGTTTTTTCTGATTTTTCAGAATTTAATTGATTAGTCTGATTTTTACAATTTTTCTGATTTTTCTGATTTTTCTGATTTTTTTTGATTTTTTCAATTTTTCTGATTTAACGAATGTTTTGGATTTTTCGGATTTTTCAGATTTTTTTGATTTTTCAGATATTTTTGATTTTTCTGATTTTTTTTTGATTTTTCAGATTTTTCAGATTTTTCTGATTTTCTGATTTCTGATTTCTGATTTCTGATTTCTGATTTCTGATTTCTGATTTCTGATTTCTGATTTCTGATTTCTGATTTCTGATTTCTGATTTCTGATTTCTGATTTCTGATTTCTGATTTCTGATTTCTGATTTCTGATTTCTGATTTCTGATTTCTGATTTCTGATTTCTGATTTCTGATTTCTGATTTCTGATTTCTGATTTCTAATTTCTGATTTCTGATTTCTAATCTTAAGTCCAATGTCTGATGAAAAACTATTTTGTCTCAAATTTAAAATTAGATGTGAAAAATGTTATGTAAGCCATTAATCTGAAATTTGATGTCTGATATCCTTAGACTCAAATCTGATGTCTGAAATCTTAAATCTCATACTTCAATTTCGAATTCTGAAGTCTGCAGTCTAAAGTCTTTGGTCTGGAAAGAATTAAATCGAAAATTTGACATATTCAGTCGGATGTCTAATGTCTGAAGCTTATGTTTGAAATCTGAAATCTCACGTCAAAAGACCGAACTATGACGTCTGAATTCAGGGGTTGAACGTCTTATGTCTGAAGTCTGAAATCCGACGTTTGAAATCTGACGTCTGAAGTCTGACGTTTGAAGACAGATGTCTTTACGTTTGAAGTAAAAAAATCTAAAGTCAGAAGTCTGAAGTCCGAAGTCTGAAGTCTTTAGTCTGAGGTCTGAAGTCTGAAGACTAAAGTTTAATTTTTAAAATCTGAAGTCTAAAATTTGAATTGTGAAGTCGAAAGTCTGAAGTCTGAAGTCTAAAGTCTGAAATCTGAAGTCTGAAATCTAACTCTGAACTCTGAACGCTGAACTCTGAACTCTGAAGTCAGAAGCCTGAAGTCTGAAGTCTGTAGTGTGAAATCTGAAATCTGGAATCTGAAGTCTGCAGTTTGAAGTCTTACATCTGAGGTCTGAAGTCATAAGATTAAAGTCTGAAGTCTGACGTCTGAAGCCTGAAGTCTTGAATATGAAGACTGAAGTCTGAAGTTTGAAGTCTGAAGTCTTAAGTCTGAAGTCTGACATCTGAAGCCTGAAGTCTTGAATATGAAGACTGAAGTCTGAAGTTTGAAGTCTGAAGTCTTAAGTCTGAAGTCTGAAGTTTGAAGTCTGAAGTCTGAAGTCTGAAGTCTGGAGTCAGAAATCTGAAATCTGAAGGGTGAAGTCTGAAGTCTAAAGTCTGAGGTCGGAAGTCTGAAGTCTTAGGTCAAAAGTCTGACATCTGAAGTCTGAAATCTGAAATCTGAAATATGAAGTCTAAAGTCTGAAGTCTGAAATCTGAAATCTGAAGTTTGCAGTCTGAAGTCTGAGGTCTGAAGTCTTAAGATTTAAGTCTGAAGTCTGAGGTCTGAAGTCTAAAGTTTAAAGTCTGACGTCTGGAGTCTGAAGTCTAAAATATGAAGACTAAAGTCTGAAGTTTGAAGTCTGAAGTCTGCAGTCTGAAGTCTGAAGATTGAAATCTGAAATCTGAAGTCTGTATTCTGAAGTCTGCAGTCTTATGTCTGAGATCTTTGCAGTTTGCAGTCTGAAGTCTGAGGTCTGAAGTCTTAAGATTTAAGTCTGAAGTCTGAAGTCTGAAGTTTAAAGTCTGAGTTCTGACGTCTAAAGTCTGAAGTCTAAAATATGAAGACTGAAGTCTTAAGTTTGAAGTCTGAAGTCTGAAGTCTGAAATCTGAAATCTGAAGTCTGCAGTCTTAAGTCATTAGTCTGAGGTCTGAAGTCTTAAGATTAAAGTCTGAAGTCTGAGGTCTGAAGTCTAAAGTCTGAAGTCTGAAATCTGAAGTCTGAAGTCTGAAATCTGAAGTCTGAAGTCTGAAGTCTTAAGTCTTAAGTCTGAAGGCTGAAGTCTGAAGTCTTAAGATCAAAGTCTGAAGTCTGAAGTCTGAAGTCTAAAGTTTTAAGTCTGAAATTTGAGGTCTGAAGCCTAAAGTCCGAAGTCTGAAGTCTGAAGCCTGGGAACTTTATTTTGCTGACTGCAGTCTAGCGAGTGAAATGTCTGAAGTTTGAAAAGCTTCAGTTTTTGACTGAATTATAGCGAGTGAGATGTCTTAATTGTTTTTATCAAAAGTTTGATCACCAAACTCCAGATTATTATGTTTGATTTCTGAAGTTTATGTTAATTTTCCGTTTAAGTCTATTTTAAGGTTTTATGTTTTTGATCCTGTGAATGATTTTTTTTTTCCAGTCTATGAATTTTCATTCGATTTTCCAATCACCTGCCTTATTTTAACAAAAAAAGTTTCCTGACATTTTCCTACTTAAACTTTGAATGGGAATGGTTCAATAGTGCATTACATACAATTATAGTGCTAATCATTTCCAGCTGCTCCAAAAATCGTTAAAAGTGCCTTAAATTTTGTCCAAAAGTTTAAGCGTGCTCCTCAAAGCCTCAAACTCATTTCATTCATCGTTCCTCTTTTTGTTTAACTTTCTTAAATGTATCAACTGCACACAACCTCACTCACCCATACAACATTCGTTACACGCACCAATACTTCTACCTACACACTCACCAGCTATATTTTACTCAGTTAGTTAGTTAGCTAGAAGCCGTAAGGACTTATCGTATAGTAGGATATTTTCTAATGTAAATAAATTATTTATTATGTAAAAACCGACGAAATAAAATGGAAAAATGTGAATCGAAGTGTACCGATTTCGAAGTAAATAAAAACAGTTAAAATAATTAGAAAAAAAAAACTTGATTGTGTTTTATTGACTTTTATGATTTTTGTTTGACTGATTTTTCTATTTATGTTGACCATTTTCAAACTGTCACCTCCCTGTTTTCGATTGAATCAGACTTTAATTTCTGACAAACGACAAGCCGCTGGTCCTGTTCCATCTTTAGGCTGACCTCTTGCTGAAATCGATTAATGATTTCGCTCTCCGGATAGATCAACGTCTCATAAACCGCGCTCTGTTCATCGCTCAGTCGGACCGTTTGGTCGTCCGAGAAAATGGTCGTTATGATTTTGACTCCATTCGGGATCGAAACGATTTTCGTGTGGCTCTTGAAGTAGCGCGGGTCCTCCTCCTGCTCTTCGTCTTCCCCCATATTTTGTTCCGCCGAAGCTTGTTCCGTTGGCGGAACCAATGTTGCATCGGATTTGTTTGGTTCTATTCCAATTGATTCACTAGAATATAATTTTTTTAATTAAACCTTCAAATTAGGTCTCCAAAAACTCACCCCGATTCCTTGGAAACCTTGGAAGCCTTGGAATCTCTCCTAGAAACGGGGGCAGTCAGCTTTTCTAAACTTCTAATCTTTTCCTCAAAAAGTCGACACAAATTGATGACCCGGACGCTCGGTTCCTCCAGGGTGTCGGTTGAGGAACCTGAAAGTTCGCAGTCCCCATCAACCCCGGAGGAGCAGGACGAGAAGGAGCTCACGTTCGGAGTAGATTGGTTCCTAGGACTGTGGGGACACACGTAGTCGCCGCCAAACCCCGGGCATGGGTGACCATCTTCCTGGGCGCATTCGCAGCTGATGTAGGACATGTTTACTTCCTTCGAGTTCGTTCGGTCCCTTGGAGTTGCACTTGAATTTGGAATTCTTCTGGACCTGGATTTTCCTGAATGGGATTGGTTCAAATGATGGGAAGAATTGAATTTTCTTTTCAAGCTTGCGATAGAATTTTTCAAATGTCTACTGTGATCGAGCTGAAATTACTGGAAGACATAAATAGGTATTCTACGGTCATCAGGTGACATTGGCCCTTTTCAGAATTTTATGCTATTTTTGCTTAGCATTCAATCTTTTGTGTATATGGTCATTAGACCGGTGCAAAACATAACTTTTTGCTCCCAAAGGTTTTTTCGATGCCATTTGGGTCACTAAGCAGCAGTGTAAAAGTTGAGATGATTAGGTTGATTCCTGAGTTAGCGCAGCGCGTTTCAATTTTTTATGGAAATTTGTAAGGAAGAAGAAATTTTTGCACATTAAATCATTCAGAAAATTAAAATAAGCTTGAAATGAAGTTGGTCTTTAATTTTTTGAAATCTATTCTGAAGCCTCATTTTTTCAACAAGACAAGCAGTTAAGCATTTCATGGAAAAAGTTCTAACCATTTCAAAACAAAAATCTGTATCCATTGAAAAGTTTTTAAAATGCAGACTTTGCTTGTTAGAGCTTTTAATAATTTCATGAAATATTTTTGCAAAGGTTATATAAATCAATTAATTCCCTGGCTATGCAAAGTGGTTTTTTGAGATTTTTTATATACATCCTACTGTTACACAGCTTTCAAAAATGCAGTCAAAAACGCTCAAATTAAAAAAAGATTTTGAAAACAAAAATTTTGTATGACATCGATTTTTTTTATTTCTGGGCTACAAGTTAGATTTGTACTTTGTTCACATGAATTGTACTGCAAGAATCAAAGATTTTTTTTTTTCATATAATGGTATTTTAATGAAGCTTTCTTTACATCTCTGGCGATTTTTGAATGAAAAATTTTCTTTTTCCATACAAATTTCCATACAAAATTTAAACTCGTTGCGCTCATACAGGACTGGATGAATCGCTTTCAACATTCTTATTGCTATTTTTGGTAGCAAAACAACCAAAAAAAGTTATGGGAGGTGTAAAAATTGAAAATTTCCATACAAAGCTTACAGCGCGCAGCGGTCTAATGAAGACTAAGCAGTAGTTTTTCTTGGCTAGGCGGGTTTTCTCTAAACACTTCTCATCAGCTTCTGTACAGTGCTTTCTCCAGCCATTTTTACCACTCTCGGTCATCATTTCTTGATTTTTCAACACTTTCCGCCAGAGCTGCGAAATTGGAGGAGAACTAATGATGGCTACATTTGTAAAACCATCATTCTCAGCAAGCCAAACTCTCTGCCTGTGCACATTCCCAATCTATGACGAGCAGGCAAACGAAATTTTCACTCTCTTCCTTAGCGTTGACAATGAAGTCTTCGAAATTCTCATCATCAGCTTTGCTGACTGACAGAAATTTTTTGCGATTCTCTTTTCACCTTATCGACGCTGATTGAAAATCGTTGCTTTCTGTTTTTGCCCTAGCAAAGCAAGCGACAACTATGGGAGGGCGATAGTCGGTCTGCATGGATATTGCGTGCGAATGCTCCCATAGCTTTTGGGTTGCTTTACGTTGCTTCTTATGTTTTTGTTGTTGTTGCATATAGGCGCAGGCCTATTCGTGGAGTGACGATGATCGTTTGATAATTTTTTTTCCCGCTGGATGGCGTGCAATTTTTTTTTTGTAAGAATCCAATTGATTTTAAATTACCTAAAGGTAGAATTCTGATAGCTGTTCTGAAGCGTAATTGATTAAAGCAATATACAAAGGTGGGCGTAAAATTGTAGTGCCACTAAATTCTACGCTAAATGTCGGTTTTATTCATAAGCAAAAAAACTTATTTAGGTACCTGTAATAGATTATTAAGGAATTCCTTTTGGAATTGTTATGTTTTTTTTTTTTACAGTTTTAGGGAGAAAGTATTTCTAAACGGTACTCAAAATAAGCAACGCAGAATAAAAACGCAATCAAAAGTTCGAAAATTTATACATTTTTTTTGCTTGTTTTAAAATTATCGTTGATAAAAGTACAATAGAAACAAGCAGTTAAATAAGTTATTTGCAGTAATTTGAAAGAATGAACGAGAACTCATATATTTTTAATAATCAGCTTAAATATGCTGAATAGATTCATATTTTAAACTCCAATTTCAGAAAATCAACCAAGATTCGAAATCAAAATTTAGAATTAAGCTATGGAAACCAAATACAGATACAGGGTGCAGATTCAGATTTCTCCAGATAAAAAAAAAACAGATAGGATAGGACTCGTAATTTTTATGAATTTTTAAAATTTAGTTTGGAATTGTTTTTAGAAAGTCCCAATTGGAATTTTGTACAGAAATGAACTCACATGAGTCTTATTTGAAATCCTAGCTTTATACTATAACATCGAATATGCCATTTTTATTAATCATTATTTATTGATAAATATAATATTATATAATATAAAATATAATAATATACAGATCCCGTTCGATTTGGTCAACATGTCCGAACATTTAGCGTTGCCAAAATTTATCAGGCTTTTCTTAACTTTTTTTTAAATTTATTACTAAGAAAATGATTAATTTTATAATCAACATAATTTTAAGTGAACTTTCGAACATTTTTAATAATTTTTTATTTTATTTTTAAAATGTTTTCATTTAAAAAGATGCATTTTGCACTTTTGCTGTTTTGTCTTTAATGCTTTTTTTTTTCATTCCGCATCATTTTGTTGTTATTTTTGGACTTTTTGAGTTTTTTGTTTGAATTTTATGAAATTTCCATCTTTTTACCATAGATGAGTACGTAATATTTTTAAATTTTTTTGTTTTTGTTGTTGTATTTGTTCACCATTAAAGAACGCAAAAACACATGTATGGTGTTTGTCTAAATCATATTGGTCCTGCTATAGCGATAACTTGAAATTAATGTTGCTTCTAAAATCCGCTCGATCTTGGCACATGTGCTAGGATTTGGTCCTTCAACCGTTCGATTAAACCACAGACAAAATTAAACTATTCTCATTACAAGTTTTGAAAATGTCGAGTTTATTTAAGACTTCATTTAACTCCTCAGAGCTCAGTAACATTCTTTTTATTTTTTGAATGATAATGAATTGATACAGGAAAGATGAGTAAAATAGTTTTTAGAAAAGTTTTCAATTTTGCCATTTGTAATTTTTTTTTTAATTTAGTTAAAATTATATGTTTCAGTGTTAAAAAATACCAATGTAACCAAAGTTCTAAAATAATCATTATCGGGAATGAAAATAAGTCAAAAATTTTTTTGCTTGAATTTTCCAATTATGTTTTTATTTACAATTCATTTATTTGAAACGGCTCAAACCATTTAGTTTTACGAAGCCGGGATTATTTTTTTGAACAACATTGTTGTTGTTTAATTAACAAAGATTTTTTCACATAAACAAATATGTTTTGATATCGGTATAATTATGCATTCTTCTTATAACTTCACCAAACTTTGAATAAAGACGTTGGAAACTCGTAATAAAATTTTGGTTTTCAAAACCCGAATGAAATGAAAACTCAGAACATAGAATAAAAAAGTATAATATTTAAGCTTTGCTCAGAGCTCAAAATAAACGTAGCAATTAAAAATTCATGCTCAAAATTAAAAATTTCATCTTATTTATAATTTTACTATTTGCAAATAAATAACCGAAGCATGTAGAATAAAAATAGCTCAACTTTGAGTTTTTAAATTTTAATAAGAAATTATTTCAAATTTAATCCTCATTCGATAGACACATAATCATGATCATTCATAATTTATTTAAAACAACAACTATTTTAGGACATAAATGAAGCGCATCGAGTTACGATAAAAAAATTATCACCCTTCCTGGACAATTCAAACGATTCCCGCTCAGTCCATCATATACATTTGCTTTCCTATATAACTACCAGCGTTCAGTAGGAAGCGTAAGCAACAACATCCTAGCAGACCGAGTCCAGCGAGCCGAACGAGGAACGAGTCTTAATTTTCACTCCAAGCTCGGCTAATGAAAATTAACCTTCGTTGGTTATCATCGAGTTCGGTTCCACTGAAAGAAACGAAGCCATCATTGGAGCGACGCCGGCTGCTGGTGATGATTTTCAGCCGTCGCTTCCTCCTGACAACGAATTCTCGCTACAAAGAAGGAGGCTACATTGTCAAACGATAGACTCTCAGAGAGAGCCAGTTGGACATAGCAACGTGCACAATGATGGTTCAGAGTAGGCGAGCTGGATGATGATGATGGCTGCTTGTTTCTCCTTTTCATTCGTTTTCAATCATTAGCTTTCGCCTATCGCAGGTCTGCTTTCCGCTGGTTTATTAATTTTCCGCATGTTTTTCTTCGTGAAAGCCCAAATACTGTCACTGGACGAATCTCTAGACAGTTTGGTGGGTTCATGTCTTTCGGTAAACATGTAAACTTGTTGTTTTCATACCACTTCAATGCATCGTTAGAGCAGTGACACAAAGCTTAGCATTAGAAGATTGTTATGCTGATTAATTAAGGGTAAAAACTTTTTTTTTGTAAACATTCTTGCACGTAAATTTTTCCATTCTCTGTTAATATGAATGGACGAGACATTTTACCCTCTTCACATATGGTTCCCCAGCCAATAATTTGGTAGGTATATCATAAGATATATCACGTTAGAAAAAATCATATACTTACCAAAAGTTGAGGAGATATACCTACATGTTTCTTTTTTTTTCCAAGGATTTTTACTCTTTTGAGTAAAAACAGGTCCTACCGGCTTCCGAGAAATTTTGGCGACAAAACACTAGCGCCAAAATAGATTTTACGGACTGAGATCCAAGCTCAAATTGTGTAATCTGTTACACACACTACTGCATAAAAATCAAATCAGCTGGCGTTTAATTTTTTGTTTACATCCCAGTTCTCTTTGTTTACACCACAGCACAGTCGTCAAAGTTGCAAAAAAATATGAATTTTTACAAAGTTGTTCAAATGTGTTGAATATATATGTACTGGATTGAACATTATGAGCTTGTGGAATATATGCCAGCAGTTGTTTTAATTTTCGATATGATTATTTGAAACATTTATTTGCTCCGTATAAATAAAACATTGATTCTATACGCGACCCTCGTTTCAAAATTCATTCAATCAAAACTTGGCTGTTTAACGAATTTGAGAAAATGAACTTGAAAATTGTTCGAGTAGTGTCTTATTTTACATAAATTTGGTATCCCGAGCAGACTTTTATGGCAAAATTATAGCAAATCTTGCTATCACGCCCTGAAAGCCAAATGTGCTTTCATTTTGCTTGACATAAGGTGGTACACAGCAAAAATGAGAGCACAATTTTTCATACTTTGTTAGCAAAATGATGCCTAATTTTGCTAAAACTGAGAGCCTAACTACACCTCATTTTTTGAGAGCTTGGAGAGCACAATGATGCTTATTCAAGGCATCACCAAATTATCAGTGATGGTAAAATTTGGCATTGTTATGCTTTCAAAACTTTTAGATAACGAGAGCAAAACGAGGTTTAATTATAGTCTCACTTTAATCCAAATTTGGCTTTACTTTGCCCTCCGTGCTTGATTTCTTTCTACATATTTTTGCTGTATACCTCCTTAAGTCAACCAAAATAAATGCAAATAAGGTTATCATTGCGTGATAGCATTTAGTCTACTTTGCCATAAAAGTTTGCTCGAGAAACCAGAGTCGCCTTTGGTTATGCAATGTGTTAGGCTGTTAGCAATATATTATGGATTCGAAAACACTTTAAAATTAAACATCTCCCAAACAAACTCCCAATGCGTCATAGCAAATTTGGTCCTTTTTTGATAAGAAAATCTTCTTGGATACACTCTAGAAAACAAATCGGCACTTGAACATTTTTTAATCGCCGCAGAGACTCATCAAATTGAATTAACAAATTTTTATTTAAAAAAATCAAAAATCACTCAATTCATCTAATTCTAATATTCTTGACCAATTAAAACTAATTGCTAAGATAATTGTTTAGGCACCGGAACACTATTCGGACACGATTAAGTAACTCGCGAATTTTAACTTCAAACGCAACAACTTTTATTTCGATTCGGAATTGGGGGTTTTATTTTGGCGATCTTAACACGACGGGTGATTAGTTTGGACTGTCGTACAAACTGTGTTTTACCAAAAGTGGCGAAACAGATAGAATGGATATAATTCAACAGTTTTCTATACCTTCAACAAACACATTTACATTATCGCTCGAGTATTGAATGCGAAGAGAAAAAGCATAAACGTCATGTAAACATTCTCTTCCGCTCTGCAAATGAACAGAGCTTATATCTCTCCTGAGAGGTGTTTTAGATGTGTTTCGAGATGGTCTAAGTTCCCGTAATTTTTCTGTTACTAACACTAGCCGGTGAGATTTTACTCAAACAATAATGCAACAAAAAAGTCTTGTTAATTTAGTAAAGTTTAGTAATTCAGTAAAATTTACCTTAAAGCAATGATCAGTGAGCAGTGAAACTTCAACAAAATAACAAAAACTAACGCAAAAATTGAGAGAATGTACTTTTTTCTCAACTTAACTTATTCCTATTGGTGGAATAGAAGAATGTAGCAAGAATTTAACTAATGGTTTCGTATAATATGATATGAATCAGACCCGAGCAGACTTTTATGGCAAAATTATAGCAAATTTTGCTATCACGCCTTGAGGGCCAAATTTGCTCTCATTTTGCTTGACATAAGGTGGTACACAGCAAAAATGAGAGCAAAGATTTCCATACTTGGTTAGCAAAGTGATACCAAATTTTGCTAAAACTGAGACCCTAACTACACCTCGTTTTCCGAGAGCTTGGAGAGCACAAATATGCCAATATAAGCCATCAAATATTTATCAATGATAGCAAAATTTGACATCATAATGCTCTCAAATCTTTCGAAAAATAAGGTGTAGTCAACGTCTAAATCAAATTATGTTGATCAAATTAGGCTCTCAGGGCGTGATAGAAGAATTTGCTATAATTTTATCGAAAGAGTATGCTCGGGTGAATATCGCCTTCAGTTAGGCAACAATTAGTGAAAGGGATATTCTTTATGGCAATGCTTTCATGCCGCCTATGATTGCGCCTTAATGTATGCGATTCAGCGAATTTGCTCCAAACATAAAATGAGCCCAACGTTTTGATGATGACTTATCAGATGACACTTTTTTTTTAATTTAAATTAGTTTTAGGGTGCCGCACAAAATAATTTGATAACTGTTAATCACAAAATCTCGCAAAATTAAAGCTCTCAGTTTCATTGGGGTACATATGTCAAAATAATCAATTTTTTTGATAAGTTTACAGAAATCCTCAATACCTCAATATAAATCTAATTTAAAACTTAGGTCTTTTGAACATATTTTTATTGCATTTTGGATTGAATTAAAACTGCACGAAATCGATTGATATTCATATAAAAAATCGACCAGTCTGATAAATTCTACGCGCATTTTTTTGAAACTATTTTAGTCAAATGATTTGAGCATTGCATTCCTCTGATCCTAAACGCTTCAATTGAACTCTCTGATAGTGAAATGCTATCCATTGGATAAATTAATACTCTGAAACCCATATGAATTATGCACAGGTGTGGACAAAACTACATGAATCATATAAAAGAAAAAATCATTAGTTTTATTGCTACGCTACTTTTAAGTTTAACGGCGTTTACACGCCATTTAACAACGACATATTACGATCCATGCGATTTCCAAAATAGAAATAAAAGTATTCTGTTATTTGGTTCTTATTTGGACATTTTGGCTTTGAACACAAGACACGATGGTGCCATGTTTCGTCATACTAAGATATTCATCTGCACCTAAACATAAACCACATAGATATCGGACGATTTGCAGCTATCTAAACTGTACATCTTCTTTTTTGTAGTAGCTTTTTCATAGCAAGAATTTGAATCTCCTAGCTAATAAAATTCACCTCAATGATTTCCACTAACGTGTAATCGAAAGTCGATTTATATCTTACCTTATCTTATTAAAATAAAAGATCTCCGCTATTGACAGGGCCAGCGTCTTCGAATGATTCTAGTCATGGTTCTCGTCGGCAGTTTTTCACCGCAGTTGATGCCGGACCGGAAAGCTAACGCTTCTGTTGTCATCTGAGGAGGAGATTCCATTTCCTCCGGAAGCTGAACTGACAAAAACGTCTCGCTGAAACTACTTCGCCCCGCAAGACCAAGTGTCGATACGCCGTCGAACTTGGCCAAAAATGATCGTCAATCTGCCGGTCCTGGTGAAGGACGATGCCATGCGACTGTACGGCCACAGTCAAAATGGGTCCGGGACGAGAAAGTAGGAAGAAGTTTCGACGAACGCTTCCGTATTAAGGGTTAGTTTTTCATTAAACTACACCGCACCTCGAAAAATGCTGATTATTTGTGCTAAAATCACTGGAAAAAAAAATGATAATTGTTTTCTATAATTGAACTTTATCAATAGTTACCTGAACATGGCTTCAAAACTCGGTCTGTTACTGGGGATCGGTCGTTTGCGGCATGTGGTTTAACCTAGTCAAACATCTCTAGTGGCAAGTTTTCACCTCGTGATGGATGTGGAGAGACGGATACATTGAATCCGGGATGGCAATGAAGAAGGACATCTCTGAGCTGTATTTTTAAACGGATACACTAGAATTAAAATGTCTGCTTCACCATCGATATATGTAGATCTGTACATATTGTGCAATATTTTGTACTGTTTCAATGCTTACCTGCGAAGCACAGGCTGCAGTATTCTGAGGTCCTGGAGCGGCCACAGATTTCTCGGTAAGGCCACCTGGATTACACATTTTTCCGGCTGGTTTTTGGAGGACAAAGGCTTACGCGACACTTTCCCGACAGAATTTCACGTGGATCGGATAACGGAACGTACAGGCGATCACTGGCTGAAAAAAAACATTTATTTTGTTTTTGTTTTGATTTGCTTTTTATGCGCGCGCTGCGCGTGAACACTGTGTTAAATCGTATAGTTGTTCTTGGAAATATATAAACATACATATTTAGCCTTATAAATATTATACATACGACATTTGATTTCTAGTAACAACTTGCAATAAATCTAAGGCCAAATTATTTTGGGTAAAATAAATTAATGAATTAATTTAAATGAATTCCACAGTTCCTATTCTTGAACGCTTATTTTAAAAATTTTCATTTCTCATGCTTTTCACTTTTCTGTGCATGTTTCATCTTTTAACTTGAACTGAATCTCTTGATCACCTTTCAAAAAAAAAAATTAATAAAAAAATATTATTATTATTTAATTTTGGACATTTTACCAACTTTTTGGCATTTGTGTCCGCTTAATTTTGTTACGTTTTGTTTTTTTTGTTTATCTTTAACTTGAATTACATTTGAACTGAGTTGAATTGATTATTTCCAGTGTAACTTGAAATTCTTTGAAGATTATTTCGAAAAACTTCATAGCAAATTAAACATCCGTTAATTATTTTTTCGTTTTTAATTTTTTTACTTTGATAACTTAAAATATTTGTGTATTTATAGTATAAATTTTATACTTTAATTCTCAAATAACACCGGTTAAAAGTAAAACTCTGGAAGTAATATAAACCATTTTATATTTTGTATGTGTTAGTTAGTAACATTTAATTTAAATGTATTCTTTAAAACATAAAATATTTTAACTTTGTGAGACGAAACGAAAAAATTTTCTTTTGTAGATTTTCATTTTATTGTATGAATATTTCTTAAATTCAAGAATTTTGAATATCTTTTCTTTGATAGAAGCGCCACGCAAAGAAACACAGTGGAGAATATTCACTAGAAATGTAGCATCTTGTCTGCTCCTAAAATACAAAGTGTTTTCAAGCAACTTTGATTGAAATCCTAAATTATGAGTATAAAAAAAACAACCTTTTTTGTCTATCGTACAACCGGTCAGACATTCAGTGTTCTATAAAAGAATTTATTAGATATTTTCTTCATTTGAGATTTCGATTTTGTTTGGAAGGTCGAAATAATATTGAAAACTTCAAATACATTTTAGTAAGGAGAAGAGAGTTTTATTTTCAGCTTTGCTTATCTTGTACTGATCTGTCAGCCAATCTTCTAAGTATTTTTCGTCATTTTTTCCTATATACATTTTTTTTACTCTCAGTTTTGAACACATCAAATAATTCGTATCAAGTTACTAATTTGATATCAAGTTTTTTATAACTAAGGAAAAAAGATAAAATCAACTAGGTGTATAAGCCCTTAGTTGTTGTTAATGTATCTTCGCTGAAAATTTTTGCCTCTGTTTCGCGATTACCTAAAACCTAAAGTCGTTCAAAAATGAAAGCCTAGTGATGCCTGGTTTTGCTATCATTCACATATTACTCAAATTTATTTTGGTACAATTTTTAACTCAGTAATCATTTTTTACATCAATAAAAGGAAACCTCAATAAATCCTAGTTTTGCTATCAAATTAAATTCTACATCAAATTTAGCTTCCTGTTTGCTATTGATACCTAAATTTGGTCTCAGCTTGCAGTCAAGTGAAAATATATGACACCTTAATTATGCCTAGTTTTGCTATCGTAAAAAGTTGAGCAGCAAAAGATGCTAGCAGTTTGCTGTTGACACCTTAGTTTGGTATCAGTTTGCGATCAATTTGGGCATCAAAATCTGCTCGGGATGAGACATCCTTCCCTGTTTTACAAAGTGACATGGGTTATTCAAAACTATAAATCGTCTTTTACGATAAATGTTCAAGTTTAACGAATTACAGTAAAAATGTAACAATTGTAAAAACCATCCTTGGTTTCAAAAACTCGTAAACCAGTTTCATGACTGTCCATTAACAGGTGATGCTAAGATGAACGCATATTTATACATGAAATGCTAACCCGCAAGAAACGTTTCAATTCAAATTCAATCCGCCACTTCATCATCCTACGCACGCACAAAATCAGGCTGTACAAAAATATCTGTTCGACATTGTTTTAATAATTCGTTTGAATTTACATCTGGTCGTTTCACGTATGAAATACAAAATGTAATACTCATAATGGTCTCTTATAATACCAGCAACCGGCATTGAACAAATCCAATGCTTGTACATCCGAATTATGCAGCTCATTGGCGTATTTTTTTCCAGTCCATTGTCGCATAGCTAGTATCCGAATCGATATTTCTCACTTGTATATCAGGACTGAATAATCTTAAAATGGTGTTGTCAAGTTTTCTCAAGGCACTAGCGTGGTAGCTTCATAACTGGGCAGGATGATCAGGTTATTCGGCTTGCAAGATTCTTTCCTCCTGGGATCCTATATCGGAAATTCCGTCTGCTGTACAGCTGTAATTCGATTTGTTTTGAATTTGATACATAAATTTATACACTTTCAAACTTATCAACTTACCGGAGGAATAGAAGATTTAATTTTTCTCGTTCGGTGTTGGTTGATTCCTCGCAAGAACGGGCAGCTAAAATTAATGATTCATCTGTCTAAATAGTTCTTCTTGAATTTTTCATTAGCCGTTACATCGGATACTAAGCTGAAATTGAATTCGTTGATAACACATTCCTGAATCTCCTTCTTGCATCCTGATTTGGATTCAGAATCTAATTTCGTTCACTTTTAGTTGGTTAACTTACCGGTGTAGCGAATTTCCTTGAATTTTGGTGATGAATACTAGGGGAATCCGTTCCGCCGGCGAACGATCGGGATCAGGGTTGACTGGAAACGGTCAGTTGCAACAAAATGTTCCATCAACAGTGGGAAAGAATAACAATTCACCCATAGTGCAAATTGATTGGCGTGAACAATGTAAACAAAAATCTTGTTTGGGTAAAGTTACGTTTGTTTTCAATGCATTAGTGAGAGGTGCAATCGTCAAGTGCAAAGCTTGGATCCCATCTCGTTTGATGGCAGCACCATATGCATTGTGTTGTTGTCTCCGAAGATTCGTTCGTGAAATAATATGCCCGATTATCTTGATAGTTAGGGATCTTTGGTAAAAACCTACATGTTTCTGAATCAGGACTCCGACAGTATCATATACGATGTTATTACGATGATTGATTTACTTTGGTACTTTATGTTGCATTGGTGGTATGTTGTACGTTACATTATACAATTTGATTCATACAAACTAATGATGGAAGAATGATTGACAGTCAGTGTTCGGCACAAAAGTGCTAATCCGCTATTCGCTAGTTAGTCCGCTAACTTTTCGTTAGCGGATTAATTTTGACGCTAAGTTTTGATTGATTCAGCGAATTAAAAAGTTCCGCTATTTTTTGGTTCCGCTAATTGAAGACCGCTAACTCCCATATATTTGTATCAATCTATCTAATTCTTAGTGATAGAATAAACTTTTCTCATTAATCAAGTTAAGGTGACATTGGGCATCATTCTGATTGCTTTATTTAATTCATTGGAGGAATGCGTACTGAGTTAGAGAAAAGATGTTCCTATTTAGTGTCATTTTTCTCTCTTTTAGCACTTTCTTTTGGCAACATTTTCAGAAGAAGACAACAATAAAAGGTGTTAAATAATATAAAACTACTTTTATACATCTCTTCATCAGCATTTCATTCATTTCAAATGGTTGAAATATTTACTTTTCACAATACAGTTTTTATGAGATTTTTCAGATCAGTTCATATAAAAATTTTATAAAATTGCCATTTTAGCCTTCGTTTAAAGTTCAAATAGAAATTGCAAAATTGTTCACGTATGACAATGCAGGTTAAACATTTTGAGTGAGGACAATGTAAAATAATGCCAAAAACAACAAAATGGAATTCATTGTAAAAAGTATGTTTGCAACAAAATTGCATTTTATCTACTTTGCGCATTCCGATAAATCGAGTAAATTTTTAACCAAAATTTAAATTAAAGAAAATGGTATTGCTCCCATCTTCCACATTTTCTTGTTTTTGCTCCTGTAATTGTTCGATAATTCAGTTGGGGAGTTTTAAAAATCGAAGAAGGGAAAGGCGTGACTAAAGAAGAATTTTATATTTGTTCCGGCTCTAATGTTGGTCAACAGTTAGCGATTAGCGTTTTAAGCTTAAAGCGATAACTTTATCGGCACATTTAGCGTATTTAATCAGCGATCGCTAACTTTATATTAAATAGCGATTTCATTAGCGGCGCTAATTTGTCAGTTAGCGATGCCGAACACTGTTGACAGTTTTCAACCACACTTTATTCCATGTATGTTTCAGTCTTGAACGACTTGAAGCGACTTGATTATTGATTGGCTATTTCAGTCGCCCTCTAAAGCTTAGTTCTTTTAGAAATGGGACAGTTACGAATGCGTGTTTCTTAAAAACTATTCGTTTGATCTAAATACATTCTATGAAGAAAATTAAGCTTATCTTATGATAATTCATAAAAAAAATTGAAAAAAAAAATTATCGTTTTTTTAAAGAATAAAATCAACTCTATTCTTGATACATGATATTGATCAGTTTTTCAAACCTATACTTCGTCTAATCTGTATTTTAGGTGGCTACATCCTCCTCCTTCAATATCTGCTACTTTTCGGTCCAATACTTCCCTTTAAAAGAAACGGAGGGCAATTTAGTGGACACAACTGTTTCGAAATTAACAAATTTGATTGTTTTTAAGCCACTTTTTCGAGAGTTTTCAATCGAATTTCTCCTGGCAAAATCTGACGATAACGAAGTAAAACCATCATGAGATTGAACTCAAATCATAATTGGTTAAAATAGATCGTAGGTTGAGAATGGTATGTACAAGATTACTCTTTTAAGGCTTCTAAAAACAGCGAAAACAAAAGTTTTCGTTTTGAAATTTGTTGTTTTTTCCACAGGAGCAGAATTTTGGCAAATCATTATAGTTTATACAAAATAACCAGCAAATACATACTTCAATATACCCGGGACCTTGCACGAGCTGACATGGTCATGGATTCGAACGCTAGAATTTGTTTAAAATAGGGTATTTCATAAGTTTTATCGTTCCTCAGAAATCATCTGTCCCATAGCCTCGGTACTGGCTATACAGCTTACGAGCTTTGGAACAAACAAAAAATTGTTGTTTGAGGTATGGTTTGAATGACTCATAACGAGGCAATACTTTCAGCTTATTGAAGAACAGTTTTTCTGGACATTTCAGCGACCTACCCTTAGTTTTTCGCTAATTGAAAACTGAAAAAGCTGGTATGAGACTTAACTTCTCTGATGACCCTTAACCGTAGTTGCCGATCATGTGCTTCACTCCAATGCTTGATTGAACTTTGTGGACATTTTTGACAGTGCTTGCCTTTTCTATCACTCACACACGGTAATTCTTTGAATAATCAATGGTTTTGTAAGCTATCAATTCGATAATCATGGATTTTGAAGGAAACTGGGCAAAATATTATTTTCCTTTTTCTCTTTCATCGTAAATATCTCAAAAAACGCGTGAATTTTAAATTAAAAAAATAAGTCGGATAGTACTTTAAACAGGCAAAAAAAAGCTGTCAAAATTTTGAACGTCCGATAACTAGTTAACGAGATATCAGCGAAAGAAAGTGTCCCATTTCTAAAAGAATTAAGCTATATGAGAGCTGTATTGGAGTCTTGTACGATGCTCATAGATTTTAGCATCGATTGACAACTTAAGTCATATTTTATAGGACGTGTATGGAACTGTTTTGCGATATGAAGCCATTATACATTCGTTTGTTTAAGCGACACTTTATGCGAGATGGGATGCAGTATTGTACAATTTGTATCATAAAACGATTTTTCGAACCGCTTTTTGTAGCATGTAATGTATAATGTTGTTATATGATTTTAATCGCCGTAATTTGTATGATTATAATTTTAATGGCATGTGCGGCGGAATGAAAACTAGAGAGAATTTATTTTATAGAATTTGAAAGAAAGGTGGATAGACAGGCATTAGTGCGCCAATAGGAGAAAGCTTGATAGGTGTTGAAATTTTAGGCTAGAGGGCATGTTGATGAAAAGCTCCCACGAATTGCTCCCGCCTTTGCTCTGCATTAGCTAACTATACATGAGAAACCCAGAAAGAGAATTCCCATGTATAGCGAGCCCAATGGTTTGAGAGCGTGTTTTTACGCACACTTCAAACGAGCAAAAACGTAGCAACCCATGGGCCTACTGAGCTTTCCTTATGCGAGAACAGTTCTAGCGACGTTGCCATCTTTTCAGATTCGCTGCGAATAGTTGCTACTTGTCGATTTTTTCGCATTTCACATTGTATCTATTCCGCGTTCTAACTTTTTTGGCCAAGTGTCAATTTTTGAATCGTATTTTTCTTGATGTATTTTTTTCTTTTTGCCAATGATTGTTTGTTATATGATTTTAATCGCCGTAATTTGTATGATTATAATTTTAATGGCAGAACTGTTCTCGCATAAGGAAAGCTCAGTAGGCCCATGGGTTGCTCAGATCCCTGCAACGTTACACGATTTGTCTATGTATCGTGTGACCAACATCTTTTAAATATGTGCTCGTGAATCTCGTTTTTAAGCTTTTTTTCCTCAGATTTAAGCTTTTATTGCCTTGAGAGCATAGGAGACGAAAGCTTAAATCTGAGGAAAAAAGCTTAAATCTGTCAAAATGAGGGGAAAAAAAGGGGAAATATGAGAGATGTGCTCCACACGGTTTGAATAACATTGCCGGGAAGTGGCGGCGGCAACTCTATTCAAACCGTATGGAGCACATCTTACAGATTTCCCCTTTTTTCCCCCTCTTTTTGACAGATTTAAACTTTTTTCCTCAGATTTAAACTTTCGTCTCCTATGCTCTCAAGGCAGAAAAAGCTTAAATCTGAGGAAAAAAAGCTTAAAAACGAGATTCACGAGCACATGTTTAAAGTTAGCTAATGCAGAGCAAAGGCGGGAGCAATTCATGGGAGCTTTTCATCAACATGCCCTCTAGCCTAAAATTTCAACACCTATCAAGCTTTCTCCTATTGGCGCACTAATGCCTGTCTATCCACCTTTCTTTCAAATTCTATAAAATAAATTCTCTCTAGTTTTCATTTCGCCGCACATGCCGTTAAAATTATAGTCAACTTTAGCTTTCTTGTACAATAAGGGAATTTTTTTAGCATTCCGTTGCTGATCAATAGTCTTTTTTCTGAAGTATGTTTTATCGGATGTTTTTCGAGAGTTACCGAAGATTTTTTTGTCTGGATGCACCCAAATAAAGTTACAAGCCGCCAAACTCCCAATAGTGAGAAATTGACACGCAAGAGCAGATTAGGGTTAAGTATTTGAGAACGTTATTTTTATCCAAAATGTAATCAACTAGTCCGAGTCCAGAAGCAAATCAGTGTGATTTTCGGAATTCCGACGATTGCTCTTGCTAAGGTTATTTGAAAGCATATGGAGGATCAAAACGATGATAAATTTGAAATACGTGGAGAATCTTATGTGTACGTTTTACTCGACCTTGAGGTGTCCGTCTTCTCCGTCTTAGCAATTTAAAAAAAAAACTTTTGTTGCTCAAGCCTTTCACCGATATTCGCTGATTTTCCTGCAGAAATAAATATTCCACCTTTTAAAAAGGTTGACACTTTCGAAAATGTTTCGACTTATGAACAATTTTCTTTGTAGAGAAAATTAAATCAAATAAAGGATCTTCGAAGTTTTTGCTTGTTTTGTTTACTTTTATGAGATCTTGCTTGATGTGAATGAACATTGAGTCTCGAAAGTGTTAATATACTTAGGCAAACATATTCTTATCATTAGATTTGTGCCAAACATCGTGATTTTCGGAATTTTGAAAGTGTCCGTCTTACCCGACTTTCCCCTCCGGAAAAAAACTGCGGTAAACGCAGAATACAGTCTGCCCTGCAGTAGCCCAAGTGTCCATCCCATCACTGATATGAAGTACGTTCTATGCAGCTCTAAATTAAAGTTCTTATCGATACTTACTAGTTCCAAAACTAGTCTTCATGACTTTCTATTCAGCTTCCAGCGGCCTTTTCAATCAGCTTCAAAAAAAAAACTTAAAATGATTAAATGATTTAGATCATACCTGCAGCCGCACCCGCTCAACTAGACAGCTAGCCAGCCAGGAAAAAGGTAGGTAGTTCATTTAGTGGTAAGAATAAGGTTTAGAAATTGCTTCAGTAGCTTTTACTTAGCTCGAAATCAAGCAAAGCGAAAGCCCAAAGCATTTGCTTAGTTTGGTATGAATAAACATTTGCTTAGCAGATGTGTATTAAAGTCTTAGAATATAGCTTTTGGTTCGAAAAATAGAGCTATCCAACCAGTAGATTCTGAAGTTTTCTAAAGTAAAATGAAAGAAGACGATCAGAAAATTGAAAAGTACGGCTAAAATAGCCATGAACTCGACGGTGCGGGTGGTGGGTGTAAGAACGATCGGAAAATTTTTGGTTAATGCGTGCTCGTATGTTGATGTTTAAAGAAAAATTAATACAAATTCGAATATTGTCAAACGAAAAAAGGCCTAAAATATTAAAAAAAAAATATTTATCATAAGCTCTCCCACACGTATTCGAATCGGAGGTGTATAAAAAAGAGGCAATAGGCGCGCATCTTTCATCTTTTATTTTAATCTTAGAATTATAAAATAAATCATATAAATATGAAAGATCTGAATTACGTTTTAAATTATTTCAATTTTCTTCCAAATTCAAGCCGATTGGGACTTCTTCTACTATAGCCAGATTTTTTTCAATTTGGAATATTTACTAATTGATTTGTTTGGTTTCATCTTAGACGAATCATTTCATACAACGACAAGAATATGAAAAAAGTTGGGTTATCACTTCGACTTTTCTTTATACACGTTAAAAATGCTTTTTTGAATTGTATTGAAGTGTCATATTGCTAATTTAATGAATTCCTGATGTTGTCAAAGAATTTTTTTATTGGAAAAGTCTGCTACCGAGCATGCTTAGAAAATAAAGCAATTGCTTGGAGCTTTGTCGAGCAATTGCATCAGATTTGGACTTTATTCATACCAAACTAGCTTGTTCTAAAAGTAATAGATTCTGTCGTAGAAAACAGCTGTCAAAACAAACTTTATTCATAGTAACCGCAGCAATTGCTTCAAGTGACTACTCGACTGCCCGATTTGGTTAAGCAAAAGCAATTGCTAGGTTTTTTTCATACCACCTAATGCTCTTTTTGTGTCTTAGTAAATCCCGTATTGAGCACTTTTGTGCCCTTTATGTAACTTAAGTCCCTTAAAACGTACATTTAGATCAATTTTGCAACTTTCAAGTTCATTAATGAGTACATGTATAAGTCACATACAACGTTCATATCAATCACTGAAATACTGAATACTGAAATCAGGCATTCTATATAATTGAAGCCACTATTGAAACCACTATTGAAACCACGTTTTAATTATTGAAATTTTTTTTTGTGTAGTTATTCAATATTTAAAAACTAACATCAATCATGCTGAATGACGATCATCCATGAAGAACCCAGACAAAAGAATCCCATAGCGAGAGGAGGAAGATCCGGTCGGTTGCATTTTTGAGCTACTGTATTGCAATCGTATTGCCGTATTCAGAGCAAAAGGAATCAAGAAGCCTACCAATTGATCTCTCGACTTGACCTGAAATTAATAAGACCACCGTGCGCTCTCGAAGTCTGACAGATAAATGGCCAATTGTGTTTGGGGGAACCAAAGAACAAGACCGACTATTGAGGCATTGACTCCCACAACCAGATCAGTGCACCCAATCCGGGGACTGTGTCGGTCGAAGATTTTTGCCATACTTCGAACGGATAGAAAGGCCAAATATCGGAATCCAATTATAGGTCAAACGTGGTTTGTTGCCAACAATTTGCCATTAATGCTCACGCGTCTTGTCAGCAACAATGACGATAGACCGCGCTGATTGGTAACTGAACTGAAAGGTGTCTTGCTGTTGTTGTTGTCGTTGAAAGAGATTTCTGACAAATTGGCCGACAATCTAAGCCGAAATCAAATTTGTCGCCCGGCGCGACAGAATTCAATTTTGTCACTGAAGGTGGTCCTGGGTTGCTCAAAAACTGACGGAATTAGGTAATATGCTCTGTATGTTGTTTAGTTTAATAAAATGGGACACGTATTATGTATATTTACTTGTATTTTTATAATTATCCGATAAAGAATAAATGAATATTAACATACAATATTTGGAGAAAAAAGAAGTAGATATGATATGATTTTTTAAACAAAAAACTTTTAGATTGATTTTACTGTTTTATTTTGGGATACCCAGTCTGGTATTTTTATCATTAGCACAAACTAAGACAGGAATGTGAACCTTTGACGGCATGAAATACCAATTAATCAATCGAACAGACCTCCGATTGATCACTCAACATAGTGTATGTTTTCCGGGTAGCTTCTGTAAAAACCTCTTCCGTAGTACAAGCAATAATTATCACGTCCCAGAATCGAACATTTGAGATCTGTTTATCAGATGGTAATGGAAAGTCACAACCCAAAGTGACAGAATCTGTCCAGCGGCGAATGGTTTTGTTTCAACTACAAATGGTGGACCACCTCAGATGCACGCAATTTCAACCGCAAAACAAGTTGCGAGAATATCTACTTTTTGTACCTATCCATGATGTTTCAGACACGTTTTAAGTTTTATTTTTCTTTCCTGTCGCTGCCATCAATAATCGGTCTTTTTGTTTTTCAACATTAAACTCTCAGCCTCGAGGTGCGTTTTATTGCGTGTTCCAACAATTACAGGCTAAATCAACAATGGCCATTTCAGTTTTGTCTGTCACCTTGTTTGAGTGATCTCGCGGGTGCTTCAAATGGATCAGTCGCCAATTGAAATGAAGCACTTTCAAATTATTCGAACTTAAAAATCTTGTGCTGTACATGTTATGATTTCAGCATTATTAATACTTTGACAATTTTACCGATAATTTATTAACACCGTTGTTGGGGTTTTTGCAGTTCGTCCTCGACTGAACTCAACTGAAATTTATTTTCAATAGGTAAGTATTTGAGGTAGAAAAAGTAATATAAAATCGACTTACAAATTAGTCCCTTTTCTTGTTCGACCAGCTAATCTGAGCGAAACTTTATCCGGTCCGTCTAACAATACGGCTAGCTGGAGGAATATTAATATTAGGGTATTTTAATGGAAAGATCAAGAGGTAGACTTACTGGTTATATCCGGTTAATCAGACTAACTAATAAAGTAAAGTGGTTCTTAAAGTGGGTCTGAGCCGAAACACCTCGCACTAAGCTATCGAGAATATAATATTAATGAAATAATAATGCTTCAAATGGTTCGTTTTTGTTATAAACTTACAAGGAATTCACAGAGAACTTAACTATGAAAATCTATTAATATCCAGAATTAACAAGAATACCACGTTGCTGAATTTGCTACGGCACTTTTGCGATTCAATGTGCTTTTCACTACCAGGCTTCTTAATTATCTTCTCCTTTCCAATGACAATTCGCGGCATGTCAACGCGACAGGTGATGATGAGCGCTTCTCACTCGTGACTTGCTGATCGGTCACAACACCCCGGCCCGTAATGCCCTACAGACCGGCTTTACCTTCTTCCTTTAGATCCAGCAAGGCCACCTTAACCGCTCCTCGTTGTAGAATACCGATATCTGTCCGAATATCCACTTTCCGGACCTGGCCCTCGTCGTCTGGATAGGTTTTCACAATCCGCCCACGCAGCCAGCCATTTCGCACTGTTTCATCAACGATGACCACTAAATCGCCCTCTTTCAGTGGTCTGACATCACTGAACCATTTCGTTCTCCTGGCAATTGTTGGCAAATAACCTGAGATCCATTTCTTCCAAAATTGATTTAAGATTGGATCCAACGACTTCCAATTTGCTCTCAAGTTAACGTGATCATCCAGTGACACCTTTGGAGGATTGGAGCCATCTGAACTGAGCAACAGGAAATTATTCGGGGTCAAAACTTCTTCGTTTGGGGAATCCAGTGGTACAAACGTTAGTGGATGAGAATTTACTAACATTTCGATCTCTGCCAAAAACGTAACAAGTTCTTCGTCATCGAGTTGTCGTTGAGGTGTGATTACCTTGAAGGCATCTTTCACAGAGCGGACCTTCCGCTCCCAAATACCCCCCATGTGGGGAGTGGACGGTGGGTTGAAATGCCACTCGGTTTCGGCATTGGTGAAAGTTCGGGCAGCTTCATAATTCGCGTTCTTGATCTCGGTGGATAATTCTCTTGATGCACCACGAAAATTTGTTCCATTGTCGCTGTAAAAGTGCTTCGGCGGACCTCTTCTTGCGACAAACCGTCTAATAGCCTTTATACACGAATCGGAAGACATGGAGTGCACCACTTCGAGGTGTATAGCTCGTACCGTGAGACACGTAAATAAGCAGATCCAGCGTTTAACGTTTGCGCGTCCCCGTCTAACTGTCACCGGGCCAAAATAATCCACGCCTGTGAATGTAAATGCTCGAACATATGGGCGCACCCTCGGGTGAGGTAGACAAGCCATTCGTGGTGCACAAGGAACCGCCTTATACACGCGGCACCATGCACAGTTTTTGATGATCGACTTCACTGTTGCTCGACATTTTGGGATATAGAAGCGTTGTTGTATCTCGTTGAGTACGGTTCCGGTGTTAGCATGACCGTAACGTTGATGGAATTTTAATATAAGTAGTTTGGTTACGTGGCTATCTTTGGGAAGAACTACTGGATTTCGAAAATTGTAAGGGTAATAAAGGGCCTTACCGTCGATTCTTGTCGCTGCTCTAAGCACACCATCGTCGTCCAAAATTAAGCAAATTTTCGCCAAAGGGCTACTTTTCAAAAGTTTCTTACGTTTTGTTACTGGCAAGCTAAGGTTGTTCCGACAAACGGCAATTTCATCTGCGAATTTTTCTGCTTGTATCAAACGCCACAAAGCAGTTTCAGCTGCAGCGTAATCTTTTTGGGTAAGTTGAACTGTTGGTGGATTATTCGGGATACGATTTTTGGTTTGACAAAGATGGAAAAAGTGGTAAAGGTAACCCAAATACTTGGTGAGTTGTTCGAAGCGTGAAAATTTACAATATTGCAACAGCGGTCGTATCGGAGCTGCGTAGTGGATTAAATGGACGACTTTCATCTCCTCGGGTGTTTCCTGTTGGTCTGGTTTCCGTTTTGGCCACTCGTTTTCGCTACGCAGAAGAAAATCGGGACCGGTGAACCACGTACTGGAAGGATCAAATTTGGGACCGTTGTTCCATTTTGTGGCTTCGTCCGCAATATTTAATTTCGAGGGAACCCAGTTCCACTCATCGATGTTGGTCTTGGATAAGATTTCGCCCACACGAAATCCAACGTACTGTCGATATTTCCTTGGATCTGCTCGCAGCCAGGACAAGACCACGGAAGAATCCGTCCAAAGGAACCGTTTCGTCACCTTCAGCCGATGACTTTTCTCAATAGTTTCCATCAAACGAACACCTATGAGCGCACCATTCAGTTCGTTCCTGGGGATGGATTGAGGGCGTAGTGGTGTGACCTTTGTTTTGGCAGCAACGAATGAGCAGCGAGGATGTCCCCTGTCAACGATTCGGAAGAAGGCCACACAAGAGTAAGCCAGCTCGCTGGCGTCAGCGAATATGTGGAGCTGGAGGGTATCGTAACTACCGATTTCGTAATCGGGGAAGTAGCACCTGGGAATTCTTACTTGCTCCAAATTTGGTATCAGGGAAACCCAACGTTTCCAGTTGTCGAATTCGGTGTGACTGATCGGCTGATCCCATGAGATACCAGACCGCCAGATGTCCTGGATCAGGATTTTGCCGTGGATTGTGAAAGCAGCAATAATACCAATTGGATCGAAAAAACTCATCACCACTTGCAGAACTTGGCGCTTTGTGGGGATAGTAGTAGCTCGCAATAACTGTTGGAGATCGTCCCGAAACTGTATGGTAAAGGTGAACACATCCTGATCCGGCAACCACACTATGCCGAGGATCCGCTCAGCAACCGATGATCTGTCGGAGAACGTTTTTTCCTCCATTTTCGAGAGTCCTGTTCCGATTTTCTGAAGAACTTCCTCGGAATTCGATTTCCAAGAAGGGATTTCAAATCCGGCAGCGCTGTTGATGATGGCTACTTCTTCGGCGAGCTTTACCGCCTCAGCGATGGTGTCCTTACTGTCGAGAAAGTCATCGACGTATGTTCCGTCAACGATAGCTTGTGCTGCCTCCGGATAAAAAGCGAGGTGTTCGGAGGCGTTCAGGTCCTTCACGTAGAGGGCGGAACATGGAGAGCAAGTTGCCCCAAAAGTAGCCACATTCATGACAAAAACTTCCGGAGGAGATTTTTCATCGATGCGCCACAGGAACCGTTGGGCCTGTCGGTCTTCCGCTCGGATCAAAAGTTGGTGGAACATTTGGCGGATGTCGCCAGCCACCGAAAACTGTCTTTCTCTAAAGCGAAACAGAACCGATAGCAGAGGCTTCAGCAAGTCAGGGCCTTTAAGCAGCATGGAATTTAAGGAGGTGGTACCAACACGGGCTGCCGCATCCCAGACCACTCTTACTTTATTTGGTTTTCGGGGGTGGCAAACAACACTTATCGGCAAATACCACACACGGTTCGGGTCGGATTCTCGTAGCTCTTGTTCCGTCGCCTTATGGGCATATCCACGTTCCTGATATTCCTCAATTTGCCGTACAACATTTGCCTTTAGAAAGGGATCTTTTTCGAGGCGTCGAGCTAGACATAACGAACGACGATCTGCCATGTAGAAACTGTTGGGAAATTTCACAAAGTCGTCTGCCCAGAGAAGTCCAGTTTCGAAACGTCCGGAAGCTGTTCTTTTTGTTGTCGCTTCGAGGATTTTACGTGCACGTTGATCTTCTTCGCATTCTGGTGGAGATGGTGGACAAATTCCAGAGGACTCAGAGAGAAAATAGTCCGCTACCTGCTGATGCATCAGCTCATCTTGTGTGCATTTGCAAACGTGAACCATCGTTTGAAAATTCGAGTCAGCTACTCTTTGACCACCATATATGGCCCATCCTAAACGAGTCTTTGCGGCAACGAGATTTGCACCATTGCTTTCACGTTTGTTTAACGACAGCTTCAATCTGGCATTGTCCAAACCAATTAGAATTTGTGGTTTGGCTGCTTGGTAGCTTTTTACGGGTAACCCGCGAAGATGAGGGAAGCTTTTACAGAGCTCCTCGTAGTTCAAAGTCTGTTGGGGAAGGTCTAGTTTCGAAATGGTTCGAACGTTCGATAAAGGATATTGGTGACCGTTGTTTTCCTTCGACACCGACAATTGAACGATTCGGGAACTTTCGTTGCGGGTAACACTGCTCGTCCATTGGAGACACAAATCGTGATCATCACCTTCTAGGCCAAGTTTTTCCGCTATCTCGTCTTCTACCAATGTAACATTCGAACCGTCGTCGAGAAAAGCGTAGGCAGAAACGGACCTTCCGTTGCCGTGAAGTGTAACAGGTACGATCTTGTACAAAGTAGAACCTCTTTTGTCACGATGGATGGAAACCGTTGCCGGTTCAAATTGACTCACGTGTAGGAGTTTGTGATGCGCTTCTGAGCAACCTTCAAGGCCACAGGGTTGTTTAGTGCGACAGGGCCATTTGCCATGGGGCGCCAGACACCGACGACACATCCCCTTTTCTTCTACCAGCTTCAATCGTTCCATCACTGTAAGACTACGAAACTTTTGGCAATCACGGATCTTGTGTGCCCTGCTACTACATCCGAGACACGGCTTGGCCGCCGTATTGTTGGTACTAGACTTGGTGAAAGCTTTTTCGTATACTCGATCAGCTTCTTGATGCACGTTCACAAAGGTGCCTTTGTCCTTGCGCTTGTCCTTTTTGATGCTCCCATCAACAGATTGCTTTGAGGGAACCGACACGTTACACGCTGCCGCTCTAATAGCGGAAACGAAGTTGCAGAATTCTTTGAGTGTTGCTTGCTGGGTCAATTGAATATGCATTCCCCACTGCAGGAGAAGATCCGATGGCAATTTCGCAGCAAGTTCGGTAACAAGCGACGGGTTGTTAAGGTGTGATTGCAGGTTAGCCGCTTCGATGTAAGTAATGAGGTTTCTTACCTCACGTCCAAATGTCACTAGGGAATCGAACTTATTGATGCTGGGAGGACTTGTATTCCGGATTCTGCTTATGAGGCTGTTAATCAGCTGATCCGGTCTTCCACATTCCGCACGAAGAGTGGCCATTATTTCGGGAACCGCAGATGGTACTGTAAGAATGCTAAGTACCTTTTCACGAGCATTTCCTATGAGACTTCTCTGTAACCTCGCAAGGTTCTCATCGGGCTGGATCCCGCACATTGCTGTCGTCGATTCAAACGCATGTTCGAACATCGGCCATTCAAGCGGGTCGCCGGCGAATTTCGGTAGATCTTTCGAAACTACTTGCCGCGCCGCGAACTGCTGGGCACTAAGAACTGGTCCATAATTTGGAAACGGTTGATGAGTGACGTATTCCGGGGGGTATTGCGGAATGTTCTGTGTCGGTTGTCCATTTGAAGGTACTTGCTGGTTGACTTGTGGTAGCCCGTTCACAAACTGTTGTGAAATTGGTGGTGGATGGTTCCGTGAGGAAGCGTGGAAGAAATCGTTCCTGGGTAAGCCTTGGATTTCTGGTTGGCATTTGGAAGCCGCAGGAGGACCAGTAGGAAAAACACGGTGTCCGAAGTTCACTTGGTGCATTTGCATGGCACAACTAGTCGATGGCTGATTAATATACGAGGGTGCAGGATCACGACGAAAATGATCAGGTTTAGGAGGGCCGTTTTCCACGTTCACTTGCTCCCTTGGGCCCGTTGGTACTGACGGGGGAAGCATGAAGTCATTTGCGGCTGCTCTTCCTGGTTCTTGATGGCCGTGATTGTGCCTATGCTGGTTTGGCGGTGCCAAAGGCGTTGAGCTGGTAAGTGGTATAACCGTGGTCGCCGAAACTTCCTTTTCTGTATTTCGAGCATCGTTGACCCAAGCTTCAACCCGCATATTTGTAGCCAGAATAGCGGATCTTCTCTCGCTACCAGGATTCCTCCCCTCTTGCATGATCGCCATTTCTAGGTTATGTTTTTGAACCAGAAACTGAAGATCCCTTTCTGCTTGCTCCTTCCGGTAACGATCTTCCATTTCTTTCTGCTCTTCAAGATGATGGAGCCGTAACTGGGACACAGAAGCGGTGGATCGAACCGATATAACCGATTTTGCAGATCTCTTAGAGCCCATGTGCTCCGGATCAAGAATTTGAGTCTTGCAGCAATCCGTACATTTCCAGGATTTGTCTGCAATATCAGCGTCGACTCCAGCACAGGCGAAATGCCACCAGCGACTACACTGGTCGCATGCTACCATGGTTTCAGCCCCATCTGCCTTGGAGCAATCGCAGCAGTTGTGCACGTTTGTGGTTCCAGCCACAGCGCTTTCGAGGTTAGGAATGACACGATCAGTTTTGCTCATTTTGCCGATAATTTTTGAGAATGTTGGGGTTTTTGCAGTTCGTCCTCGACTGAACTCAACTGAAATTTATTTTCAATAGGTAAGTATTTGAGGTAGAAAAAGTAATATAAAATCGACTTACAAATTAGTCCCTTTTCTTGTTCGACCAGCTAATCTGAGCGAAACTTTATCCGGTCCGTCTAACAATACGGCTAGCTGGAGGAATATTAATATTAGGGTATTTTAATGGAAAGATCAAGAGGTAGACTTACTGGTTATATCCGGTTAATCAGACTAACTAATAAAGTAAAGTGGTTCTTAAAGTGGGTCTGAGCCGAAACACCTCGCACTAAGCTATCGAGAATATAATATTAATGAAATAATAATGCTTCAAATGGTTCGTTTTTGTTATAAACTTACAAGGAATTCACAGAGAACTTAACTATGAAAATCTATTAATATCCAGAATTAACAAGAATACCACGTTGCTGAATTTGCTACGGCACTTTTGCGATTCAATGTGCTTTTCACTACCAGGCTTCTTAATTATCTTCTCCTTTCCAATGACAATTCGCGGCATGTCAACGCGACAGGTGATGATGAGCGCTTCTCACTCGTGACTTGCTGATCGGTCACAACAACCGTGAAATTGATTAGTGCCAATGATTAGCATTTTGGAAAACTAACTGTGACTAAAAAAGTCATAGTAACTACACAATTTTGAAACTAGTCATGGAATGAAGTTGATTAAACTTTATCGCAAGTTTCTGGAGTTAAAGGCATCTAATAAAAATCGGTAGGTTATTCATTTTTTTCGGACCACTCTGAAAATTCTTTCAAAACGATTGTTAATAGTTTTAGCAACATTATACAATTCAATGGGTTTTTTTAGTTTAATTAATAAAAGTTGTTATATTCATGCATGATGAAATCACCAAAACTCTGCATTAATTAATAAACTTATAAACAAGTCTTGTAAACCGCTGCCTGCGGAACATCATCCGCGTTTGGTGGCCTGGCAACTGGATCGCGAATGAGGAACTACATCGCCGGTGTCATCAAAGGGCGCTAGAAATCGAGATTCGGGAACGTAAGTGGAGATGGATTGGGCACACGCTGCGAAAAGATGAAAACGAGATTTGCAGAGAGGCGCTTGACTGGAATCCAGAAGGTCATCGAAGAAGAGGCAGGCCCAGAAACTCGTGGCGGCGAAGCCTAGCCGCTGAAATCCGAACTGTCGACGAGAATATTGACTGGGACCAGGTGAAGACGCTGGCTCCGGATCGTCAACAGTGGAGGTCTTTTACCACGGCCCTATGCACCGGTGGATCGGCGCGGGATCATTAAGTAAGTAAGTAAATAAACAAGTCTAAAACAATTGAATTTAACGGACCAGCATCAAACAGATATTAAACTGTGAATCCAGAATCACTTTCCGAAATCAGTCTAAATATGAAAAAGAAGGTTCCGGGTTTAGGAATCAGCAATAAACTTGTTTTCAAATTCAGTGGCAAAATCCTCAGGATTACAAATATTGATTTAAATAATGATGATGATTTAAATGTTTTCTATATAAGATTTCATGTGTATGTTCATTGTATATCTAAATATTGAATGATTATTTTGACATTGATCCTGATTTTTAATCCCTAATCCGTATCAATATGCTTATAAAATTAAGTTTGTTTTCGGAATTCAGAATTTGTTTTCTCAATTTCAATGTCAATTTTTCTTTATTATTCTGAAAATTGAATAATAAATTTTTGGTCGCATAGATAATTACCAGTTGTTTTGAGGTCTCTCAATGAGATTTTCCTAGATTTTTTACGATCCTGTCCAAAAATTTTCGCCAATAAACTGTTTAACAAGACGCTATTCTGAAAAATCACTCAACAGATCGTCACAAAATTTTGCACATGTGAACATTACAACCTTTGGTTGTATCGCTTAAAATATCATCAATTTCCATCCCAGCATTCATATATATATATATTTCGCATAACAAAGTGTTGCATTTTTTGAAATAAAATCCTTATAATAAGATTTGAAATCTGTTTTAAGAGGCAAGAATTTTAACTATTTGGGGAGAGTGAGGTTAATTGATCCCTGGGGATACTTGATTCTTTCGCTATCTCTCGAAACAGGAATGTCTTACAAATAACAAATGTTCCAGAAAACGTGCCAAAAAGAACGAAACAAAAATGATGTTAGCCGAACAAATTTAAAAAAAAAATATTTTTCGAGTTTTCGAACTTTGTTTGAAATAATTAACAAAATGCGATTTGAAGATCTTTTTTTATCACTTTAAAATGTTTCTCACATTAAAAAAATCGAAAATGTCAAGCGTTTTGTATCATTTGAACTTCATTATGCCATTATGCCATGCCAAAACGGGTAAGGAAACTCTAATTTTTTTTTAAGACGAAGTTTTCTAAAATGTATGTTGAGGGTATAATTGACCCCTAGAGCCCAAAATGAAAAATTTTTCTTCTGAATGGATCGTGATTATGGATTATCATTAAATTACTAATATGTGTCCTACGATTTATGTTTTGCCAGTTATTATCTTTTTAAAATGGACTAAAAATACTGTTTTTATCTAAAACTAGAAAATTGCGCCTTAAAACATGCAATGATTCTAGGGTAGTAGACTAACTTTTAGAATTCTTTTTGTCTGATACATACAAACTGTGAAATGAGAAATAATATGGCAAAAATAGTCAACGGACCTTTTATCTTTGGATTTTACTAAATTTGTGCCAGGATTAGGGCACCTGGCATTTAGGATCAAGTCTCTTTTAGTATCGGATCAAGTCTCCTGTAATTTTTAAAATATCACAATTTTTTTAGTCTGACGAAAATGCTTCCTGTTTATCTACGAGTTCAAGTATCGTTCTAACTTTTGGATCATATAAATTTGAAATTACACGTTGTCAGGAAATGCAAAAGCCGCTGAGTTGCAAAACTTTCCCAAAAAGATATAATGAAAATAAGAAAAGGGGATCAAGTATCCCCATTCTCCCCTATATATGTGTTGAAAATTCTTTCAACTTGAGAAATCAATTTCAGAGTTTAACATTTTTTTATTGTTATCTAGACTTGTATGTATGTTGGATATCCACCATGGGGGCACGGTTTCACCGCAGTTTCTGCCTAAGTAGGTATGTGTTCAAATATTCAAGTTTTTGCTTATAATTTTTCTTAAGAACATAAAATTTCACTATTTCAAGCTTAGATGTGTTAAGATTCCATAAAAAAAATCAAAACTTTAACTGTTTTGATAAATATTATTTTTAATCAATATGTTGTCAAAAATGTAAAATTTCGAAAAAAAAAAATTGAAAATAACACTCAAATCGATCTAATAATAGCCTAAAATTCACAGGTAACACCGTAGCAAACAAACAAGAGCACATAGTTAACACATTGCGGACCAAATACGAGAATTCAGTAGAAGCATATCTCAGGTGCTGTAAAATTTATAATGACACTCTATTCCAATAATTGAACACCATACTTTCGGTATCCCAAAGTGACGAATTCTGTGAAAAATGGATCAGTGAGTCTTGAAGTAAAGAATGTAGTATCTTAGTGTTTCTCGGCTCAGATTGCTTGGAGGTCTTTAATGTGTTAAGGTGGATTCTCTATGAACATTTCTATCGATGGGAGAATGAAGTTATGGTTTGAGAGAAGAAAGTTACAATTTAATCATTCTACAATAAACTGATGCTTCCAGGAATAAAAAATAAAACTAATTTTCTTACTCGATTTTTATACGTTCAAGAATTATGATGAGGCGCTACTTGGTACTAAATAATTAATAAGGAATTTAAAAATACTAAGTGTTTGATTATTATCACATTCTTCATGGCTGTTTGTAGTAAGTAAAGATGAACCAAATAGTGACCAAATATTGAATATAGGCCATTTCAACTATTCAGCCAAACGAATATTCGGCCAAATATTCGGTCGAAAATTCTGTTGGGTTTTTAATAAAAATACAAAAGCGATTATTTCAATTTCCTATTATTTCTTTCATGTTAATGCCCCCCATGTATTAAGTCAATTTTTTTGAACCAGATGATATAACCAGATGAGAGTCACTCTGATTTAAAAAATGTCACCAATAACTTAAACGACATCAGATGACTTGTCGCTTCTAGGGCCTTTATCGCCAAAGAGAATTAGTTCCTGTGAAATCTGGAACGAAACACTTCGAAACAGGTGCCAAGCAATTTGAAATTGTTTATTTAATATCAAATTGGAAGAAAGTTGAATTTGAGTAAAACATCTTAAAAATAGTTGTTTAAAAAAAGGATGATCTTCAACCTTAAGCATACTCTACTTTTAATCACAAGGTCGGGCAATTTGAGACAATTTGTGAAAGATAAACGAATACACCCAAGACATCAACTGAAACCATACATTTTTGATGATTGTGTAGCTTTTTCAACATTACTTTTGGGTATTTTATAAATTATCCATAATCATTTACAAAATTTGACAAGTCTGTAATTGAATAAATATAAAAAATTAATATTCGGCCTATTCGGTCGAATACTTAGCTAAACTATTTGATGAGCCGAATATTCGATCTAACGGTTTTTGGGCGATATTCGACCGACCGAATATTCGGTACATCTCTAGTAGTAAACGTTTTCACAGATTTTCAGAAAAAAATTCTGGCACTTCAAAGATGTCGTGGGTTTCAAATTCGAAAAAGATATTGAAAAAAGGATTTAATAAAACATTGCAAGGCTTTTTAAAGTTTAACGAAAACGTTGCGACAACCAACGATGATTTACAGTCCCCTCACAATCATTAGTCACTTAACGTATCCCTCAACCACAAAATGTTCGTTTATTCGGGTGTTAGTAGACCAAATAACAAGCATTGCATGAATTTCAGTCATTGAATGCTTCCTCTTTGAGTTCAAATATTTTTTTCATTGAAATCTTGTTTAAAAATAACATAATTTACCGAAACAGTCAACGTTTTTAAAAACCACAATTATGGGTCAATACTATTTAAAGACCGTAACAATTATTAGTCTAATTGCTCACAATTATTAGTCACATAGAAGTGGCAACACCCGAAAATCAACATGGAAATCATCATGTTTCTGGCAAACATTCAGAGGCATTCTTTGATAGTATAAATTCAAGGGGCATTTGGGTAGAGCTTCAGCAGCCAAGAAATGTTTTGCTTTGCTAGAAAAAAAGAGACCCATTATTGTGTGAAATTTGGTAGATGCTGTAGCAATTATGGGTCAATTTCGCGTTTTATTCGCTCTGTTAGACCTATTAATTTTGTTGGATTTTTTTTAAATACCCGCATGAGAGGCTTAACGGCTTAAAATGTCAACCTTATAACATTGAAAATTTGTGCGATAGTTCAACAGGTGATAGTTAACGTATGAGAAAAACTATTCAAACATTAATTTTCTGTTATCAAGTGCACACATAATATTTTAAGTGCATTTTGATGATACTATCGATAAATTAAAAAAAAAAAAATGAAATAATTTCATTCAGTTCAGCAGCTATCAGCTGTTCAAATGCTCGGTGACTAATGATTATGTGTGACCCATGCATGATTGTGGGGGGACTGTATATTGAAAATTTGATGACTGCTTTCAATCTTGAAATTCGATGATTTCGATGTGTTCATGGAAGCATATCAAAAAAATATATTTATTCCATAGAAAGGAGTACTACCTAACAATCATGTACATATTTACAGACTAATGACCACACCCATAAGTATCAAAAATGCAAATCAATCGTGATAGAGGAAAATATATTATCAAAATGACTTAATTGTAACTTCTTCACTCAACTCAAAACTACACTCTTTCTTCGATAGAACATCTTTATTACCTTTTGTTAATTTGCTACAATTTTTCCTATTAGTTATAAGGCTAATTCTAGATAACTTATAATCAGTGTTCAGCACAAAACGCTAATCCGCTAATCGCTAGTTAGTCTGCTAACTTTTCGTTAGCGGTTTTATTTTGCCGCTAAATTTTGATTGATCTAACGAATTAAAAAGTTCCGTTATTTTTTGGTTCCGCTAAATTTTGATTGATCTAACGAATTAAAAAGTTCCGTTATTTTTTGGTTCCGCTAATTGAAGACCGCTATCTCCCATATACATATTTGTATCAATTTCTCGAGTTATTAGTAATAGAATAAACTTTTGGTCATTTTTCAAGTTGAGATGATATTGGGCATCATTCTGATTGCTTAACTGCGTCTTAAGAAATCTTATGTGATTGTTATAAGATTTCATTAGACATCAGTCGTACGAAATACGATTCCATTCAACAGATCGTAACTAAATCGTATTTCGTTCAGTTTTATCATCTTGTACGATGAATAAACGATACGGTCGAATGTTAAGTGTGCACATTTACAATTCCAATTTGAGTTGCATCCATATACGAGTTTGGCAATGATTTCTTTTACGGTTTCATGTTGGCTGGGTGGATTCATTGAAGGAATGCGTACTCGAATTAGAGGAAAGATGTATTCAGTGTCATTTTTCTCTCTTTTAACACCTTTTCTCGCAACATTTGCAGAAGAAGAAAACAATAAAAAGTGTTAAACATTAAAAAACTATTTTTAACATCCCTTAATCAGCATTTGTTTTAAAACAGTTGAGATATTTACTTTTCAAAATACTTTTTGAAGATTTTACAGTTCATATAAAAGTAAGATAAAATCATCTTATTGGAATAAATTGACATTGTTAAGTTGTTAATAATTCATTGTATCCTTCGTTTTAAGTTCAAATAGAAATTGTATAAATTTTCGCGTTCGACAATGCTCCTGCAAGATTGAAAAAGGGGAAAACAGGTTGAAAATTTTAAATGAGGGTAATGTTATATAATGCAAAAAACAACAAAATAAAATGAACTGCACAAAAGATTGTTTGAAAGGAAATTGCATACTAAATTGCACACAACCGATAAATCGAGTAAGTTCTTAACCAAAATTTAAATATTTAAAAAGAGAAATATAGCTTCCATCTTCCATATTCTGTTCTTTTGTTCTTGTAATTGTTCAAAAATTCAGTTAAGTATTTGTTTTCGTTTGTAAGACACAGAAAGGTGATAAAATTTCCATCTTTAACAGTTTTGGTTTTGGTCATATAATAATTTGTATGAATTTATAGATCAATTTATCGTTTTTTAAATGGAAAACTTGAAACTTTATTCATTCGTTCTTGGAAAGTTGGAAAATCAATGAGGAAAGGCCGTGACAAAAGACGAATTTGATATTTGTTCCGGCATTAATATTGTTCAACAGTTAGCGATTAGCGCTTTAAACTTATAGTGATAACTGTTTCGGCACATTTAGCGTTTATAACAAGCGATCGTTAACTTCGAATGAATTAGCGATTTGATTAGCGGTGCTAATTTTTCAGTTAACGATGCCGAACACTGTTTATCAAGATTGTTATGATTTTTTTTAGTTTTTATTTGTTTTTAAAGGAATTTTAAAGAGTCTTTTAGCTCAAGAATGTAAATTTGATGTTCATAGGAGAAATAAATAGCGAAAACTTGAAAATTTCGCTTGCGTGAATAGGTTAGTTAAATATAATTCTGAAATTTTAGAATTGAAGAACAAAATTGAAAATATCGGTTGTTAAATTACAAATGATAACGGTTCAGGGTTGAAGTATTGTGGATTAGAGTAAGACTCAACATTTAAGTTGCAAATAACAATGATAATCATTCTTTATTTTATTCAAACTTTTTTTTCTCCGTTTCAAATCTTTAGTACCTCATTGTCGAATGGGTAAAGTGCATCAAAGCTGTTTTCGAGCGAGTATGGGGTGAGTTACCCTTTTTTTGAACCTAGAGGCAAGTTCCACTTTTGAGCGTCAAGATTGTTCATTTTCTTTAGAATTTAATCGAGATAACAAATTTGAAAAAGTGACAAAGGTTAAAGACTAACACCAAAGATAGTAGATATAAAGATACCCAACTCTCAACTTATTTCATATTAATTCCAACAGACAATCTTTCTACAAACATCAGCACCACCTACTGACGAAAAATGTCAACATTTCTAACTAAATGTGTTCAATGATCCTAGCGTGTATAAAAAATGACGTTCAACTCAAGATGCACTCCGATGTGTTTTCAATCAATTTAAATTTAAAACTCTGCAAAATACTCTCTGAATTAATTTGATTAAATTTTGAAGAAACAAATGCAACTGACTCAGTAAAATTTAGCAAACGACAATCAGATTCATCGATTGTGAAAAAACTAAAACTTTTTTTTTTTGATTTTGTGATTTAAAACGGATCATACCTTGAGGCGATATATGAAAATGAAAAGAATTATAGACGAAGATCAAAAGCTTTTATGAATAGGTATATTTTGAACATTTTATCAATATGTTTTGCAGCTAGTACATATTTCACTGAGTTGCAGGGTGGTTTTCTTCGGACCCGAAAAGGGTTTATTAAATTCACTCAATTCGGCCAGTACACCTCAAATGAAAAAAAAAATCGTATTTGGTCGAAAACTACTTAAACCAATACATTTAGGCTTTCTAACATGTTGGAATCGATAAAAAAAATAGTGATAAACTAAATTTTGATCCAGAATCAATTTTTTGAACTTCTTAAAAATGTTCTAATTTTGATTCTTTCAATATGGTAAAATTTCCGCTGTGAAAATCGTGGAAATCGAAATTAAAATATTTTAAAACGTTTTAAGCTCTGAGGCCAGTTTTAAATTCATCTTTCAACTCTTCCCCATCGATTCCACGCATGTTAAAAAAAAAAAAATGGTGTCGTTTTTTAAGTTGTTGGCGATAGCAGATTTTTCATTTCAATTTTTACCTGAAATGTACCGCAACTTTAACTCTGTTAAATTTGAACATAAGAATTAGAAACGATAAATTAAATTATAGACTCTAAATGCCGAACAGTTAAACGATACAGCGAATTTCAGTCTTCCTCGCCTGGTTGTAAACGGGGCTTTTGATTGCTGTGATTAAAAACTCTCAATTAAGTACATGTGTCCTACCGTGTGATGAAAACTGATATACATGAGTTTTCTGTGCTCTCTTTGTGTATTTCTGTTATATTTTATATTGGCGCTTATTTTTATGTCTCCCGATTTTCATAACAGCAGCAAATCTTTGTATAAACCATTTTTGCTGAAACCCTTTAAATGTTCTTTTTTCTCACGGCATACAATGCATTGCCTTCATGAAGGGTCTTTTTTATTTGCTATGATAAAAGTAAATAAAAACAGTGTCGTAAACTGTATGTTTATGTATCGAGTCATGTCCCTTGCAGTCCTTCTGCAAGCTTATTACAATAAAAAAAAACTTAAATCTATAAATTCGGAAATCAAAAAACCCACGAATTCTTCCAGCCTTTCTGTAGAAAAAAATGATATTAATTGTAATACAAGTTGCAAAATTTGCCGTATTTTTTCTATCATTCTTATAAAAAATTTGAACATGTCTCATTTTGTAGGTTTGTGTGTGTGTGGGTAGAATGATGCTTTTATAAGTATTTTTAATCAGATGTTTAGTTATCAAAATGGCGTTCAAGCAAGAGGAGCAACGAATCAAAATTTTGTACATGCGTCGTGAAACTCTAAACAAAATCGCACGCAGAAATAGCATAATCATTGAATGTAGCCAAATCGTCCGTCACTAAAGTAATAAAAGTGTTCGGAGAACGTTTGTGGACAACAAGGAAGCCTGGATCTGGGGGAAATTGAAAGCTGGAACCGCAGAAGCGTGGTTAGCGCTTTCAAGCGAAACCCCAACCTTTCCGCAAATAAGTTAGTAGTATCGTCAACAACCGAGCATGATGTCAACCTGGAATTTTAAAGAGTGTCTTCAAGAGCGTTTGCTGCCTTTCCTAAAGAAACATGACTTGTCTGCACTGTTTTAGCCAGATTTGGTTGCCTGCAATTATGGAAAAAATTGCCATGAAGTGGTATGCCGCTAACAACATTCAGGTTGTGCCCAAGAATAAGAACCCTGCCAACACACCAGAAATGACAGACGTAAAACGAAAGGCTCGCAAATTTAGACTAGGTCGACCGGAATCTGAACTGAGTATATTTCGGGGTTTTAAAGTTAAAAGATAGAAACGTTTGTTTTTTAAATAAACAAATATTCGATTTACACGTAATTTAGTTCGAACACTTTTAGATCCGAAAACCCTTCATAAAACAAAAATCATCTGATCTTAATTCAAAACTAAGTTAAATGCAAGAGTGTTTAAATTATGCTCGTAAGAAAGTGACATATCAAATCAACTCAAACCAGGTTCGTTGCTGGAAAGTCGTGCAAGTCTTTTAATTTCATCAGTTATGTGTAAGCCCATTAAATCGATCGATTTATAGCGCATCTTCAAAACAAAGTAATAGAAAATGAACTAAAACCATAAGTTTAATTCTTTTTATGATGATGAAAACGATTTACAATTGAAGAAAAAAAAATCAAATCATTGTTTAAGTTTTCAGGAAGAAAATACGGCCTAGTCTATAACTTATAACTTCATGTCTTATTTGAACAGGAAAAACTAGAGAATGATAATGGGTTAAAAAATTTTGGTACCTATTTTTAAATCAAAGTTTCCTTCGAGCAAGTAAAATAAAATGCAGCTCAAGAAGTTTAACTCAGCTCTAGGTTCAAGACGTGCATTCTTTTGGGTGATACCGGGAGAAACGCCAATCCGGTAGTTGCTTGTTTGATGTAAATGATTTATTAACTCAACGACAGGCTGGCAATGGACTTGGCCAGCAAAAGGAATGACAACCGGGTTGGGGCGTATTTAGGGTTAGGAAAAATCTTTTTGATTTGAAACTGAATGAAAGTTTAAGAAAGACTTTTTAAAAAATATAGAATTATGAAGAAGCTGAGGGAAATCAAGCATTTAGGCTAAGTTTTAATATTATGTACTAAAAGATAACCAACTCACATCCCTTCTTATGTTTGGATCCTCTGTACTTACATGTGATTATCATCGTATGATAGCTGTTACTTGTAATAATAAAAATCAATCAAAATCCCACTCTTGTCCACCGTCATGTTTTGCTGCAATTAAAAGTGGTGTTTCCCAATCATTTTCTGAAAGAGTTCCGACCTGACCTATACCATGATGATGAGAAGCCTAGGCCGGGGATAAATTGTAGTCGGTTAGTAATCTTTCGCAAATTCAGATATCATTACGCACCTCCATCGCGCACTTCGGTAAATTCCGTAGATAACTTGGCACCAAGCCATAGCCGTGGAAATCCCACCGTCCAACTTAAAAAGCAAAAAAAAAAACACGCAGACGACGCCGACCCCAAGCGACATTGTTCTAATTCGGAAGAGACACTTTGAAATTCTGATGCGCGCGCTTATTGTTGTTGTTGTTTTATCATTCTTACGCCTCAAGTTTTTCGCGTCTTCGCGCCGGCTGACTTTATAATTTAGTTAGATATGTTGTAAAGTTGATCTAATTGTTTGATTGAGAGACGAAAACGGTGCAAAGATCTGGTCGGAACGTTTAGTTTTAATCGCGCGGTCGTTCTGATTGGATCTCGAGAGAATCGGCAAAAATCGGACAATCACCAATCAAGTGTTTTAGACCCCGGGCGCTAATCAGTGTTACTAAGTTAAGTGGCGTTTCAATCTGTCCGGCATTTTTTTTTTATCTGATAGAATATTCGCCAAGGCAATTTATTGAAAGGGAAGCCAGGAAATTCCTACCAG
Source organism: Uranotaenia lowii (assembly GCF_029784155.1). NCBI lineage: Eukaryota > Metazoa > Arthropoda > Insecta > Diptera > Culicidae > Uranotaenia > Uranotaenia lowii. The sequence continues at coordinate 308,468,969 of NC_073693.1, read as the reverse complement.
TGGATCAGAAAGATGAAAGCATCTGGAATAGTGACAGTGACAGTGATCGGTTGTGTTTCCCTGACGTTGCTGAGGGCGATTAATTGCGATAATACCTTCATCGATGACCCTCCCGATGGATACTTTCAGCGGACTTCGTTGGACGGTAATAGTCGATGATGATGTGTACAAAGTGCAATGACTCGGTGGACCATGAGTCAGCGTGATTTTTTCGTGATGAATGAGCAAAAATTGTGGTGAAATTTATAATTAGCATTTAATAAATTTCAAGATATTGATACGAGTCATTAGAGGGATTCTGAGTGATTCAGAAGACTTTCATCATCTGCAAGCGAAATAAAGGAAGACATTTTTTTTAATTTCAAAATTTTGAATTGTGAAATGTGAACTAGAGGGCTCGCCATCAGGATATAAAGCCAAAAATGCTGCTTAATGTAAAAAAGAATTCCCGAAATTAAACGATTTTGTTTTTCTTAGCTGGTTAAAAATAATTTGCCTGAAATATTTTGAAGCAGCTTTTTTTTTCAAAGTATCCTCCCTCTTTAAATAAAGCTTTACTATCTTGATAGAAACATTTAATTTAATGAACAATTTTTCAGTTTCTCAGCTATAAAAAGGCAAACTTTTGTAGTTTTCTGTCACATCCGCCATTCGAGCGTATTTATTTGACTCCATTAGCATCAATAACGTTTGTTTGATGTTTTCCGTAAGAAACTATTTTCCCACTATAAATTGCGTCTTGTTTCACAAGACTACCGAACACAACCTTGAAATCTTCAAGGAAATGAATTGATATCTTATTCTTCAAACATATCCAGTATCCAGTTTTTGAATGACCAACACTGGAAGTAAAAAGCTGGCTATATTGATGTTTTTTTAGAGTTGCATCATACATTGCATAAAGCAATGCAATGTCACATCTAGTAAAGCAGTTTGTTTTTATCTTTCTGATGACTAAACTTTCTACTTCTTAATATGATATTATGCTTATTTATCATATTTTGAGAAAAACAGATGCTTAACTATAAACTATTACACTAGACTGAGTCGATTTCCGTGATTTTTTTGGGGAATTTATAAGTAACGTTTTTATAAGTAAATTTGAACTTTTGGGTATGTATGGGAAAATTGTATATCTATATATATAAAAAGCAATTTCTGTTTGTTTGTTTGTTTGTTTGTTTGTTTGTTTGTTTGTTTGTTTGTTTGTTTGTTTGTTTGTTTGTTTGTTTGTCCTCTATAGACTCAGCTGTCTTAAGAACTAGAGGTCTGAAATTTGGCATGGATGCTCATTAGAACCAGGAATGATGAAAAACGTTTTCTGATTTCCGGATGACCCCTTCTGGAGGGGGTCGTCCATACAAGACAAATATTGTTTTCACGATATTGACGTTATTTTTCGTTGGATTGTGTTGAAAATTTGCACATGAGTGTTTTAAAAGACGAGTAATCGATTTTAGGGGTCAAATTTTGTGTAAGGGGTCAGCCAAAGGGGTCGTCCATATTAACTGTTCACTGTTTTTGCGGTATTGACGTTATAAACCATTGTATTCAGATGAAAATCGATACACGATAGTTTTGAGTGACGTGCAATCGATTTGAGGTATCAAATTTAGTGTAAGAGGCCGGCAAAAGGGGTCGTCCATATCAACTTTTCAATATCTTAGTGATATTGACGTTTTTATACATCGGATTTGGATGAAAATTTGCACACAGGACTAATTAGGGGCAAACAGTTGATTTCACTTATCCAAATTAAAAACAGGTGTCGGCCAAGGGGGTCGTCCATATTAACTATTCAATGTTAATGCAATATTGTCGTTATTATACATCGGATTCAGATGAAAATTGGTCCACGAGAGTTTTGAGGGACGAGAAATGGATTCCAGGTATTAAATTCAGTGTAAGGGGCCGGCAAAGGGGGTCGTCCATATTAACCTTTCAATATTTTTGCAATATTGTCGTTATTTGACATCGGATTGTAATGAAAATTTGAACACGATTGTTTTCGGGGACGGGCAATCGATTTCAGATGTCAAATGTTTTGCCAGGGGTCGACGAAAGGAGTCGTCCATATTAATCAATTTTTCACTGTTTTTAGCAATATTGACGTTATTATTCAATGGATTGCTTTGAAAATTTGCACACGGGAGTTTTGAGGGAGGGCAATCAATTTCAGGTATCGAAGAGTGTATGAGAGGCCACCGAAAGGGGTTTAACTTTTTGGCAATAATAGCGTTGTTATGCAACGATCGAGTCAAAATTTATACACGGCGGTTTTTTTTGGCATGATCAATTGATTCCTGATTTCAAATTAAGTAGCAGACGAAAGAAAAAGTAATCGTCCTATATTTCTGCAATTATTACTTAACAATGAATGCGGAAGTGCATCTGGAAATTTTTTGGCAATTGACTTTCATACAAACTGTTAATGACATATTCCAACTTCAAAGCGAAACGGAGTTCGTTGAGATCAGCTAGTTTTGTACTAAAAGTCAACATCATTTTCGTTTCTTCTGTGGAATCGAGTCAGCTGAAAGTTTTTGTGCCAATTTATAAAATTCCTAAAGAAAATTTTTTCCGCCGAACAACTTAGTCGAAGACCATAACTTCGTAAATTATAAATTGGCACAAAAGATATCAGCTGGCTCGGTTCCACAAGAGAAACAAAATTGATGTTGATTTTTCAGTACAGAGTATTCTATTTTCCCATACAAATCTAAAAGTTCAAATTTACTCATGTAAACATTACTTAAAAATTCTACAAATAATCATGGATGACTTTTGAACCAAGATGAAGTTTTTCAGACTCCAGGGTTTGAGAAATTCAAAACTGAGCCCAAATCGATTCAGTCTACTATTACACTTGAAAGCATAAGAACAAGAATATGTATTAAAAAAAAATATCTAAGAATCAATCCTTACGGGACAAATTAGTTTCTTGGTTCATGCCTAATTCAAAGTTTGTATGAAGTTTTAGCGCCATTTGTTTAAGCAAAAGTGCAAAAAATTTTTTTTGCTGAAGTTCATGTCAGTTATAATTGTTTTAAAATAAACTTTTTTTTTTCTCAAACAAAGCATCATTCAAACAATTTTTAAGCTTTCGAGGGTGGCCAACATTTTCAACAGGAGGCGGGCCAAATTTGAGAAATAAATTGATCTGGAGTATTCAAAACCAAAAAAAATAGCAGATTCACATCGAATAAAGATCTAATTTGCCAGATTGCCCGATTTAATACTAAATTTGGTAAAAGTCCGGTTCAACTCGGTTGCCCAGATTTCATTGAAAAATTCGGCATTTATTCACCTTTTCTGCCAAATCGAACAAAAAACCAATGAATCAAATAGTAAAGGGTGATATGGTCAAAATTTGGTCAATATCAACTTGACGAATTTCTTTCAATTTTGTATTTAAAAAACCTAAACACCCCTCATTCTGAAGGTGTGTGTGTGTGAAGAATGTTGCTCCTATTTTGATTTACTCGCACGTAAAGCTGGCAAAATCGCTAAAAGTTACCAAATCAACCGTTACAAATGTCATTCAAGTGTTTGAGGAGCACTTGTAGACAGACAGGAAGTCTGGATCGGGGGGAAATTGATAACCGGAAGCCGCTGAGACGACAAAGAGAGTTGCCAGTAGTTTCAAGCGAAACCCTAACCTCTCTCTTTGAGATGCCGCAAATAAGCTGGGTGTATCGTCTACAACCGTGCATCGAGCCAAAAAACGAGCCGGACTATCGACTTACAAGAAACTAGTGACTTCAAATCGTGATGATAAACAAAATACGACGGCCAAAGCGCGAACCCGGAGGCTGTACACGACGATGCTGATGAAGTTTGACTGTGTGGTAATGGACGACGAAACCTACGTCAAAGCCGACTACAAGCAGCTTCCGGGACAGGAGTTTTATACGGCAAAAGGAAGGGGAAAGGTGCAGATATTTTCAAGCACATGAAACTGTCAAAGTTCGCGAAGAAATATCTGGTTTGGCAAGCGATCTGAACCTGTGGCTTGAAAAGCAGCATTTTCATAGCTTCCGGAACTGTCAACCAAGAAATTAACGTGAAAGAGTGTTTGAATAAACGTTTGCTGCCTTTCCTGAAGAAACACGGTTGTTCCGTACTGTTTTGGTCGGATTTGGCATCTTGTCATTACGGTAAAAAGGCCATGGAGTGGTACGCCGCCAACAACGTGCAGGTGGTTCCCAAGGACAAGAACCCTCCCAACACGCCAGAGCTCCGCCTAATTGAGAAATACTGGGCTATTGTCAAGTGTAACCTAAAGAAGACCAAAAAAACTTATAAGGACGAGCAGCAGTTCAAGGCAAACTGGCTTTCTGCGGCGAAGAAGGTGACAAGGTGGCGGTACAAAATCTGATGGCAGGGATTAAGGCTCGGCAATTCGGATTTGGAAAAGCGGAAGCCTAACTGAATATTTTTCCTGGATTTCATACTAATTAAACTTGAAAAAGAAATTTAATTTGATTTTTTAAATAATCGATTTCACCCATTTACACGCGTTTTCCCTTGGCCAAACTTTGACCGTATCACCCTTTATCTATTCTACACAATAATTTGGATTGTATTTTTGTGGTACAAAAATGTATTTATCAAGAACAACTTTATTTTTTCAGTTTTGTCTTTTCAACAGATACTTTATTGTGAGAGCGAATATTTTTTCAGAATTCATCTTTCGAGTTTTCTTAAGCGATCGCCAGTTTTATTTTATCCTTGAGATCTTTGAAGTTGCATTTGCAGTCTTCATACGATTCTAATTTATAATCTTGTTTGATTATTTTTAACCTTGTGTTACTGTTGTATTCCTCAAATGAAGTTGAAATGTTTAACTTCATTTGGGCTTTTTCAATGTGTCCGTCCATGAATAATGAATAAATAATCTATTTTACTCATGTTCTTTATTTTCGACTTGACATATTTTTTTATTGATGAAATTTATTTGTCTTTTTTTACATTCATCAAGAAAAAATACTAAGCTGAAATAAAACCTGTTTTTAACATAAATTATTTGAAATTTCAAGTTTTCAAACAGCTACAGATTTTTCAATTATAAAAATGGCAAAATTCGGCCCTGTTTGAGGGTTATACCTTCTTAAAACATGAAATTTTCTCAATAAGTGATCATAATTTTAGAAACATTTTATACATTCTAGACCCATCAAATTATCTACCGAACTTTGAAAACTAAAACCACTGCTATACCGTTATTTCAAAAGGAATTCATGAAATATGGTTCTGTGCTATCGAATTTTTGAAAAAGCTTCCCAGCTACACAATCCCAGTCATGAATTTTAGCTTAGAAGTTTAATGCTTTGGAATTTTCATTTACCATATTAAGAATTAGTGTGATTAATTAGATGTGAGAACCAAATTTGAAACTAAATCTTAACTCTTTTTTGTGGAGAAAAGAAACTAGATTTAATAATACCACAACATTAACATTCGAATGATAAAAACAGCCTTCAAAGAAAATAATGATTTTTGCTTCCCAGTGCTGAAATTGATTTTTTTACGTTAAAATAATTTCTGATATTTTTGTTCCTTCTTTTGCCTGAAAAACTGGTTTAATTCAGGTTCAAATGTCGTAAATATTTTTGATTCCTCAATCATGTTACTTAGATTTTCATCTTGGATGATTTTGCTTTAATAAAAATGCTTTCAAAGTCGGACGTTAAATTAAAATTGAAATATTTTTAATTTTCGTGATTTATTAGTTGTGAAAATAATTGAATTTTATCGTTGCAAGGTAAACATATGTTATTTTTTTAGAAAATCTCATACTGTATTGGTAAAATTCCATTAAACTGTTCATTTGGATAGCCAAAATAATGTTTTGATTGGATAAATTTGATACTGATTTTTTTCAATATAGGTTTTTTTTCATTAAATTTTCTGTTAACTCATCTTGCAGCTATGGAAACCCGTTTTGTTTGAATATTAATTGAATGAATTTGTTATCGCGTTGAACGAGAGTTTTCGGACCCGAAGGGTGATGTTAAAAGAATAGATTAACATTTAGAAACCTTATTGATAATTTATTTATTACCTGAACTATTTTTTTAAATTTATGATTTTGAACATTAAATCCTCATAGCTATTCTTTTCAATATTTCTTGTTGCCTCTTTTGCAAAATACATGGAAAAACACGCAACCTCAAAATGTATTTTTTCTCGAAAAATTAAAAAACTGCACTCCTAATACTTTCTTGAAATAAAAGATCTCGTCTGTAAGTCAAATAAACAGTTTGTATTAAATTTAAATTCGAAAATTTGTCCAATTGATTTTTGAATTTTATTATCATTTATTTATCATTTCAATTCCAATTGCGCAGTGCCGAGTAAATTTTTATTAAAATAAACTGAATGGCAGTTTTGAGTACAATCCTAAAGTTTTTGTTCTCTGTTAATTTATCTTTTTCTTAAATTTGAAACTCTACTTCTGATAATATTTGAACCATTGCAATGAGTTAAATGCACCAATCTGGTAAAATAGTTGTTCCGTTTGTGTTTTGATGTTTGCATTACAATGTTCATTTCAGAATTCTGAGACGAAATTCAATAATCTGATTTAACAAAATTCGAATCGAATCCAAAGCTTTTCTAAGTTTATATTTATTGTCGTGAATATAGCAACGTTTTTGGAATGATTTCTATAAAATTTTCAGAAATAACGCGATAAATTCTTCTTTAGAATCCTTCTAGGCTTACCGGAGCTAAAAAATCAAATTTAATGGAGAATTTAGTGTTATATTAATCCTTCAAAATTTTTTATCATACTATGCACAGCAAAAAAAATGGTGATATTACATCAAATCATGCACATAGTTTAAGGCATCTAATATTACATTCTGTTGATGTACCCTGCTACATACATTTGATGTAAATATGTTACACATTATATTTGTATAACAGTAGACGAATTCAAGCACGCAAAACTGTATAGCTCTTAATGATATGGCAAGCCGTTTCTAGTTTCAATATTTAAGAATTTTTCTGACAATGCAATAATAACTTCCGAATTTATTCGTAACAGGGGTCAAATCAGGGGTCCACCTCACGACTCATATTTCAAATATTGAAAGGGATGAAAAATTTAAATCACTATAAAAAAGCGAAGGTTTAAAGGGATGATTTTTTTTTATTTATGAGATCTTCATATGCTA